>NC_042617.1:127455871-127688386 GCF_901001135.1 Rhinatrema bivittatum | reverse complement strand
ACTAACAACGATTAACGATTTTTAACGATAAATCGTTAGAATTTCTATTGTATCGTGTTCTATAACGATTTAAGACGATATAAAACATTATCGGACGATAATTTTAATCGTTGAAAAACGATTCACATCCCTAGTCTTTAGAGGAAATGGAATTCAAAAGAAAAAGAAAAAACTATTATCTGAAACTTTAAGGACTTCAACAAGATTCAGAGTAGATAAAGGAAAATTCTAAGAAGCTGAAACATATTTTATGAAAACAACAAGAGTGGTACAGAAAAAAATAAATAATAAGGGGCGGATTTTCAGAGCCCGCTCGCGTAAATCCGCCCAAAACCGGGCGGATTTACGCGAGCAGGGCCCTGCGCGCCGGTGAGCCTATTTTACATAGGCTCACCGGCGCGCGCAGAACCCCGGGACTCGCGTAAGTCCCAGGGTTTTGTTCGGAGTGGGCGTGTCGGGAGCGTGTCGGGGGCGGGGCGGAGCGTGCGGCGGTTGCGGGGGCGTGTCGGCAGCGTTTTGGGGGCGGGTACGGGGGCGTGGCTATGGCCCGGGGCGGTCCGGGGGTGGCCGCACCCTCCGTACCCGCCCCCAGGTCGCGCCGGCGCCCAGGAGTCCCGCTCGCGCGCGGATTTACGCCTCCGGAGGGAGGCGTAAATCCCCCGACAAAGGTAGGATGGGGGTTTAGACAGGGCCGGGCGGGTGGGGTAGGGGAAGGGAGGGGAAGGTGAGGGGAGGGCAAAGGAAAGTTCCCTTCTAGGCCGCTCCAATTTCGGAGCGGCCTAGGAGGGAACGGGGGTAGGCTTTGCCGGCTCGGCGCGCGCAGGCTATACGAAATCGATAGCCTTGCGCGCGCCGATCCAGGATTTTAGCCGATACGCGCGGGACTACGCGCGTATCTACTAAAATCCAGCGTACTTTTGTTTGCGCCTGGAGCGCAAACAAAAGTAGGCTATTCGCGCTCGTCTGAAAATCTACCCCAAAATGTTTAAAATGTGTGATAAAATATTACAAATTAATATCAATAAAGGCATACTTACAATAAAATAAAACATAAAATTTGCACAATGATGGATCCAATACACTCAACATGACCATGTTTTGACAAGATATCTTCTTGGAGTGAATATATATTTGATCGTCCTTATTCCCTCCTAGCTAAGAGGAGAAAAGGCTGATCACTGGACCATAAATGAGCTTAAAAGTCACAAATCTAAAAAAACAGCTGTAAAAATTCCAAGGAGAACCCTGAGGCACCAAAATAGTAAGTTGAAAATTCTTTCCTTACTTATTTGCAAACAGAAATCACAGCTCACAGTGGACAGTCTGCATTTCACATAGATTGAATCTGCCTTTTATTATTTTTATATTTATTTGTGTGGTTCATCTACCTCCCTTTTTTTTCTAAAAAAAAATGTTTATTCACAAAATAAATGCTTTTTAAAGGAAAAATATATGAAAAATGATTATATTAAGTGACAGTGGTCAGGACCATCACCCCTATAATAGATAGAACAGTCCAACATATCATCAGTAGCTGGTACCACCTTGACAACCAGATGATGAAGTGAAGCCATATGCAAACGGTACCATGTCAATGGCTTCCAGGATACGGCTGATGGGATCAGTGTAGTGTGCTAAAGCTGGTAAAAGTACAGCAACCCAATTCAAAATTAGAAAAAGCTTAGATGTCACAAAAGATTACCAACAATTATTTAACATTATTTTTTTTATTATTCATTTTAAAACATTTGTTACCTGCCATTCCTAAATTCAAAAAACTGTAATAATAATTATCCCAAGAAAGCAGGAAAAAACTTGAATGAATACTAATAGAAAAAAATTCCACTATAAAATAAAGACTCTTATTGTATGTAAAGAGTGACCATCATACAGTGCCCTTGCAACTGTGGCTTATGCTGAGTAAGCTTTTATGAGTGCTGGGGCTTTATAATCATAGGTCTTCTTGTATGCTCATAGAATAAATTCTAGTATTCTATTATATATTATATAATATTATTCTCATAGAATTTCTCGCTCCTTCCTCACTATTCCAGGTTCATTGTATCCCCTCCCGATTCCCTGTTTTTTGTAATTTCCATTCTATAGTTTCGCTGTAAACCGATATGATGTCTCTACTAATATCGGTATAGAAGATTCTTTAAATAAAATAAATAATAATAAATATAAGGAACATCAAGGAGGGTTGACTTGAAGATCTCAATGATCTAGCAGGGGCATGGATTTTTAATACAGATGAGATCCAGGGAGAGTGAATATTATGAATGGAAGAGTGTATGATCATAGCAATTTGTACTGAATGCGGTATGATATTGGGAGACAATGGAGAGATTCAAGTACAGGGGTGATGAGATTATGGGTGGAATTCCTGTGAGGACCCTGGCTGCAGAGTGCTGTATAATTGTGATGATTGAATAGTGTATGCTAGGAAGCCAATGAGGAGAGAATTACAGCAGTCAGTACTAGAAAATAAAAGTGATTGTAGGACAAAGCAAAAATCAATGGGGGTTAAGGAATAGTTTGATATGGCAAAGAAGTCTTCATTGTAAAAGGAGGATTGAGTGACCATTCTGTTATGATCAAAAATGGGAAGGGCAGGATCAATGATGACTCTGGTTTATGGACATTTTGGGAGAGAGTAATGGTCTGATTATCAAACTAAGGGCCTCATTTTCCATTATCGCAGTGGTAACGCATTGTTACCGCGTGCGATAGAAATCGGGGGCGGTGGCCCATGCAAATAGGTGTTTTTCGTGGTTCGCGAATGTTTCGCCGCACGCGCTACTATCGCGTGTGCGAAACGGGTTCGCGTGCGGCGAAGCTGGTTCGCGTGCGGCGAAACAAATATCGCAGTACGCGATGAAAAGTTCAAAATAATATCGCGTACCGCGCCGTTGCCGCGGTACGCAATATAAAATGAAACCAAATACCGCGTCACGCGATAATGTGTGGTATAAAACCTGACGTCCTGCCCCTCCTCCTTTGAGGGTTTGGAAGGAGTGTTGGATAGAGAAGGTAGGTGTTGGTGGTAAGAGAAGTGGTTTAGAGAATTGAATACTGAGTGCGCTGTCCTGTGTTTCTGTTATAATTTGTTACCCTTTACCTTGTGTCTTTTGTAATCTGTGTTTGAGTGCAAGTTTGTTAGTCAACTGTTTGTCCATCTGTGTGGAGGAGGGGGAGGAGGAGGAGGAGGAGGAGGAGGAGGAGGGTGTTGGTGGTGGTGGTGGTGGTGAGGAGGAGGAGAGAGGAGGGTGGTGGTGGTGGTGGTGGGGAGGAGGAGGAGAGAGGAGTGTGTGGTGGTGGTGGTGGTGGGGAGGAGGAGGAGAGGAGTGTGGTGGTGGTGGTGGTGGGTGTTGGTGGTGGTGAGGAGGAGAGAGGGGGATGGAGCGTGAGGAGTGGCAGGGGAGGAGAGAAGAGGGGTGTGAGAGTAGGGGGAGGGGAGGGGGATGGGGAGGGGGAGGGAGGAGGAGGAGGAGGAGGGACGTAGGGGACTGAGGAGTAGGAGCAGGGACAGGGACAGGGGTAGTGGGAGAGAGAGAGGGGAGAGATAGGAGGAGGGGGAGGGGGGGGGGGAGGAGAGGAGGGGGGGAAGAGGTAGGGCTAGACAGGGAGGGCAGAGGGAAAGGGAGTGGGAAGTGCAGGGTCAGGTGGGGGGGGAGGAAGGGAGTGGGGAACCTGGGGGGGTGGAGAGAGAGGACAGGGAGGAAACCCTCCGGAAGTGGCACCCCAACCAGGCAGCCAGGCCAGGGTCAGGCAGCGTGCCCTCAGGTTCAGCCAGGAGGACAATGACATGCTCATCGAGGGTGTCCTGCGCCACTATGCGCGGCTGTTTGGGAACCTGTCGGTGAGGACCAGCAAGGCAGCAAAGGCCGAGATCTGGTCCAGTCAGCAAGGGGCAGGCAGCAGGGTGCAAGGCATGCTGGCAACAGCTCACTGTTCCATGAGGGCCAGGCCTCAGGCCTCAGCCCCACCACCCATGCCATGAGGAATGTCCCAAAGGACTCAACTGTACTGTATATGCAGACTGACATGTTGGTTTTACATTAGCTGCCCCTGTGTGACATCACAGTAATATGGCAGAACAGCTGTGTTACTGATGCAGTATATCCCCTTTCTCCCCAATCTTCCTACAGAGCCATCTGGTCCCAGGCAGCAGCCTCTGATGACAGCTGGGAGGGCCCAGGCACAAGCAGGGATCCACCAGGGCTCAGGCGGCCGCCCATGCTGACGAGGCCATTCTACATGGACGCGGAGACACAGTGGTCAGAGGAGGAGGAGCAGGAGGAGGAGGTGGTGCAGGCTACAATGCCACCCCCAGGCAGCCCCTATACCCTGACTGAGGCCTTTGAGGAGTTCGAGTGGGGCCACCCCCACCCACACTCCTCTGCGGGCAGCCATCCCGGGGAGCTCAGTGGGTACCCCACCCATCCCGGACACACCAGTGATGTCCCCAGTCAGCCCTGCACTGGAAGCTGGGCCAGCAATGGTCATGGGACATCCCCCTGGCCCGGAGGAACCGCCAGCAGCGCCACCTCTGCAACCCCAGGTGCAACCAGTGGCTGACGCAACGGTGCGGTGCAAACAGGTGGCGCTGGAGTTACGTGCCCTGAGGCGAGCATGGAGGCAGCAGAGGCAAGACCTCCACCTGATGACAGCAGCGCTGACAAATGTAGGGAGCAGCCTCTCTGCAGCAATAGGCACGCTTAGCACCATCATGATGCAGATTGTGCAGCGGCTGCCGGACGTGCAGGCATCCTCATCGGCAACCTCAACGCCCCAGCCAAGTCCCTCAGTGTCCCGAGGCCGCAGGGGCCGTCCACCGAAGAAGCTGCCACCACCCAGTGGACCAGCTGGACGTGGCAAGGGGCCCTGAGGGGACCAACATGCCCATAAATGGGGTATGGGCAGGTACACCCAATCAACACTGTGATGCACACCCCCACAGAGGGGCAGTGCCGTCGAGATGGAAGAACATGTCCTGCTGGCTGCTCCCCACAGAGGGGCAGTGCGTCGAGATGGAAGAGGATGTCCTGCTGGCTGCTCCCCACAGAGGGGCAGTGCCGTCGAGATGGAAGAGGATGTCCTGCTGGCTGCTCCCCACAGAGGGCAGTGCCGTCGAGATGGAAGAACATGTCCTGCTGGCTGCTCCCCACAGAGGGGCAGTGCCGTCGAGATGGAAGAACATGTCCTGCTGGCTGCTCCCACAGAGGGGGCAGTGCCGTCGAGATGGAAGAACATGTCCTGCTGGCTGCTCCCCACAGAGGGGCAGTGCCGTCGAGATGGAAGAGGATGTCCTGCTGGCTGCTCCCCACAGAGGGGCAGTGCTGTCGAGATGGAAGAACATGTCCTGCTGGCTGCTCCCCACAGAGGGGCAGTGCCGTCGAGATGGAAGAGGATGTCCTGCTGGCTGCTCCCCACAGAGGGGCAGTGCCGTCGAGATGGAAGAGGATGTCCTGCTGGCTGCTCCCTACAGAGGGGCAGTGCCGTCGAGATGGAAGAGGATGTCCTGCTGGCTGCTCCCCACAGAGGGGCAGTGCCGTCGAGATGGAAGAGGATGTCCTGCTGGCTGCTCCCCACAGAGGGGCAGTGCCGTCGAGATGGAAGAGGATGTCCTGCTGGCTGCTCCCCACAGAGGGGCAGTGCCGTCGAGATGGAAGAGGATGTCCTGCTGGCTGCTCCCCACAGAGGGGCAGTGCCGTCGAGATGGAGGGGGACGCACCATGCAAAGCTCCCACCCACCTGCTCACCTGTTCCACCGCCATCCGCTGTGCCACTCTGCTGCTCCCACCGCCATCCGCTGTGCCACTCTGCTGTCTCCCACCGCCATTCGCTGTGCCATCTGCTGTCTCCCACCGCCATTCGCTGTGCCACTCTGCTGTCTCCCACCGCCATTCGCTGTGCCACTCTGCTGTCTGCCACCTTCTGTTTCAAGAGCTGCACAATCTGGCAGTGTGCTGTAGGATGACCGGTCTGCTGACGGCATGATGATGCTGGTTGTGTGGTGCAATCTGTGCCTCATGTCCCCAAACGCCATGTGCTGCTGTGTCCTCCTGGGCCTCCGCCTGCTGCTGTGCTGCTGTGTCCTCCTGGGTCTCCTGCTGCTGCTGTGTCCTCCTGGGCTCCTGCTGCTGCTGCTGCTGTGTCCTCCTGGGTCTCCTGCTGCTGCTGCTGCTGCTGTGTCCTCCGCTGCTGCTGCTGCTGCTGCTGCTGTGTCCTCCTGGGTCTCCTGCTGCTGCTGCTGCTGTGCTGTGTCCTCCGCCTGTGCTGCTGCTGCTGTGTCTCCTGGGTCTCCTGCTGCTGCTGCTGTGTCCTCCTGGGTCTCCTGCTGCTGCTGCTGCTGCTGTGCCTCCGCCTGCTGCTGCTGCTGCTGCTGGCTGTCCTCCTCCTGGGTCTCTGCTGCTGCTGCTGTGTCCTCCTGGGTCTCCTGCTGCTGCTGCTGCTGCTGCTGTGTCCTCCGCCTGCTGCTGCTGCTGCTGCTGCTGCTGTGTCCTCCTGGGTCTCCTGCTGCTGCTGCTGTGTCCTCCTGGGTCTCCTGCTGCTGATGCTGCTGCTGCTGTGTCCTCCGCCTGCTGCTGCTGCTGTCTGGTCCTGACCCTTCACTGCTGTAGCCTGAACCGTCATGTGTTTGCCTGCTGCCTACATGCTGAACCGCTGGGTACCTTGTCTGCTGGCTGGCCTGTCAGGCTGTCCTCTTTCAGTGCACTCTTTCAACATGGACTGCCTGGGGCCTGGACTTTCACTCTGCTGGCTGGCCTGTCAGGCTGTCCTCTTTCAGTGCACTCTTTCAACTTGGACTGCCTGGGGCCTGGACTTTCACTCTGCTGGCTGGCCTGTCAGGCTGTCCCCTTTCAGTGCACTCTTTCAACATGGACTGCCTGGGGCCTATGCCTGTCTACTCATTGTATACTGACCAGCGGTAATCAATGTATTACAGTATCCAAGCTATTGGGGTGCCACTTCCTGTTCCTAGGTAATCATGCTTTGCCAGTACTGATAACACCCACTACCTGCATATGTGAATACTGCTGATGGTGGAGTGATGTAGTCCGGATTGGATCCTTTGGATCCATTAGCTATCTAGTACTTGCAGATAATGAATACCTAGGAACATCAATTGTATGCTGTTACTGCTCACATAATACTTGACTATACCCTGCTGAATGTTGTCAGGAATAAATATCCTGTTTAACCTGCCACCTATTGTGTCGGTGTTATGTTCCTAATGTGCTGTTGGTGTCCCCCCGCCACACCTTGCATGCTGTATCCCACATTGCAGCAATACAGAGTGTCCAAACTGTCCCCTGCCTGAGGGTCACTATTGCTACATGTGCACCTGTCTGCCACATACCTTACAGAGTAAACATAGGGCAGTACCAGACATGTCCCTGACAGTAGAAGAGGTATTGTTCCTCAGTACAGGGAATGCACAGTAATGGAGTCTGCTGATGTATGCCAGCACTCCTGATCTGTGAGGAAAGGGGAAGAGGTGGGCAGCTATGTCTTGCAATAGCACTGCTCATGTCATGCACTGATTGGTGAGGAGGCCAGACATGGATATCTGACCAGGGTTCAGTATGGTACCTATCTGTGCATGACCCACACCATGTAAGTAAGGCGAACTGATGCTAAGGTACTAGCCAACTTGCTTCCTAGATGGTCTCTCACCTATGCAGGTAACTGGATGATAGCATCCAGCACTGCTGGGTGACTGACCGAGAGGTTGGCATGCACGACATCCATGATAGTGGTAGGCATGCACACTCTTAATTTCCAGGCACCATTGGCATACAATACTGTGTAGGCCTTTCCAGCTGTACATGCGAAGCATGTACCTGTGCAATCCCATATATCGTTGTGCATCCCCACCATGGCAGCATGGTTGTGTGCCAGGAACGCCATCTATGGGCACGCTTTAGCATTAAGGTTGTGGGCCCCTGACAAGTGTGGAGGGGAAGGTAATGTGGCTATCTGCATGCTGTGTATACAGCAGTTGCACAGACTGTCAGCAGCCAGCTAAGTGGGCTGTAGTTGTACAGAGAGGGGACAATATTAATGGCAACATGTCATACCTGTGTACAGGGTGCAAGCGGTGTAACATGGTTAACAGCCCTTAAGTGTGTTTAGCGGGTGTCCATGTGCACACTGATGTGGTGACTGCTGTTGTGCAGTCACTGTTACTCACCCATGTAGGATTTTGTGGGTCTGAAAGGTGCAGATATCACAACAAGGGGTCCCCATCCATAGTGGCACACATCCCTCTGGTGCCATCTCCTAGCTGTGGGGTGTGCATGGCTCCTCCATTACCTGTTCCAATGGTGGACATGGCCCACCATCTGATGGCCCACACTGTGTGGTCCAGTCCTACAGTGTCTTCACATATGTAGGTCACTACACACACATATGCCAGCCACTCACCAAGGTGGACTGTCCTTGGTGATAGGGCATGTTGATTGGCTAACCAGTACAGGGCAGTCACAGGTATCGGTCAGTTGTGACAGATATTTGTTAGACATAACTGTCCCTCAAAGTGCAACAATCATTCACATGCTGCAGAACCCCAGTGGACTTTCCTTCCTACAGGTGTGCAGTTGCGACAGTTACAGGTAACAATGTTGCTCACACATCATTTTCAGCAGACATTTACACAGACTGTGTGACCTGTGTCACCATCATGTTATGTAGCCACCTCACACCCATTGTGCCACAAACCCTGTCGTGAAGCTCCTGTACCTGCAAGCCTTTTTTGAGGGACATCATGTGGATGGGACGCCTACCCTCCCAACGTACCAATATGGGTGCATCTATGTCACGCGGAGGGACATGTAGGTCCATGTGTGGCCCTTATTCCCTATATGCCTGCACACAGCGCAGTTAGCAGTACTGGTACCACCACTGTGCACCAGCTCCTGTGCACTACATACTTGGGAAGCAAGGTAAAGGGGTCTCCTACACATATGGCCTGTCAGGCAGTGCCACAGGTCATTCAGCATGTGGAAACAGTAATGTTCTACTGATGATGATGTGTGTGCCACATTGGTTAGCTGTCACCGTCTGACTGACCAGCACACCTGTAGGGAGGGAGGTACACTGGGGTTCTGCAGCATGTGAATGATTGTTGTCCTGTTCTAATTCAGTAGATTATAATGAAGATCTGTATCACTGGGTGTCACACACTTCTGTATTCATGGCATTACTAAGGACCCTGTTGGTGCACCCATGGAGGACACAACCATGATGATGGTTTTCCACTGTACGTGGACATCAGGAAGCTGTCACCTGTCGAACGCTTGCCATACATGGTGTACGGTGTTGCCTCCATGTCCATGGCACTGTGTGGCCTGTGTATGCACTGAGGCAGAGGCCAAGTGCAACATGAACACTGTGATGGTATTTGTCACACCCTTAGGCACATCTTGCTTCACTGACACATTCCACCTCATTAGAACAGGTAGCCATGTCAGAACATACAGCATGTACCGTGCAGCCTGTTTAACGTCTGCATACCCAGCTAGTGGAAACCAGGACCATACAACTGTGGTGCAGCAGGTAGCACAATTGTTAAGGATGCACATTTGCTTGGCCAAGTGTGAGGTATTGAACACTGTGAGCCATGGCAGGGGCTGATGGCACCGTTGGCCCTCCTTATATCCCCTTGTGGAAGACATCGCTGGGTGCAGCCAGTCACGTGCTGCCAGACGGGTGCACCCTCATAAGGTACAGTACCTGTAGGCTCCAGGTGTACATCTGCATGGGATCATGCTTGAGGGCCAAAGCAAGAGTGGATGGTGGTGAGGGGGGGGGGGTGTGTAATGCAGAGCCTAGGTACCACCTGTACCCCGAGATGCCATCCTGGTATGGGGTGCTGCAGTGGGCACACCATCATTGTCAGATAGTGGCAACACAGCAACCTGTCCCAGTCACACAAGCTGGGGGGGATGGGTTGCATATCTTGTGGCCAGACTGGGGGGGAGGCATGGTTATGGTCAGAGCGCAGACCAATCCTCAGCCCAATCGGTCACCTTCCTGCCCTGTGTACCATTATACCGTACAGTATGAGGGCGACAGGCCACTGTATCCTACATACTTTATGAGCCACACATGCTTCCAGTATGAGGAATCCTTTATTTATTGTAATTATTTATTTCAGTTTGTTATATCCCAACATTCCTGACAATAGTCCCATCATGCTGGTTCACATGACACAGGAGTGCAAAATAAGCTTACACTTGAACAATAGTGCAGCAGAAAAACTGTTACATGTAACAGCGGAATATGGAATTTGGAGTAAGAAGGCAACATATGAAAAGGAAAACAAGATAAGTATATATAATCACATTGTAAGAGGTAGCTAATAGTCCTATCTATGGTGAGGTGTGTTGACTGTTAGGAGTTAAATAATAGTGGAGTTATGGCCAAGCCTGCATGAACAGCCATGTCTGGGTTCCATAGATGATAGGGTCAGCCATTGGTTTCTCGCTGCCTGACACGCTGTCCTCCCCATCACATGCCAACAGTCAGGCCATCACCTTTGTAGCAAAATGCGTAGGTGGCTGGGTAGCCCCAGCCCACAGCTCCGTGCAGCCAGCACTGCTGACACTTTCTTCAGGTGAGATGTCATGACGGGAGTATGTCCGGCCTGCATTAAATGGTGGCTGTGTGTCCCAACAGGGGCCATCTATATCATGAGGGGTCTGACAGCATGTGTGTGTGCTGCTTCCAGGAGCATGCATGGCCAGGTAGCTCGTCCTTGCTGCTGAGGTGCACTGTGTTGCTGGTAACTCCATCAGATAATGTGTGCCATATCTGGAATGACACAGGTGTGTGGTACACCTTGGATGGCAGAAGTGCACTGCACAGCAACCCAGAGTATGTAGCAAGTGCTTAGCCCAATGGCACAGAATAGGTATCACACATACAGCACCTCAGCAGAGGCTTGAGGCAGCGCTTCCCCACCCTATTATGGCCTACATCCTCTGTGGCAGGCCAGCACCCCACACAGTTGTTGGGTGGACACACATAGCAGGTGAAGCACGTAGCAGACTGACAGGAGCTCTGCACACTAACCTATTTCCTAACCCATCGGTGGGCAAACAGGCCGTCTGGGGCAGGGGTCTGCCCCATGCCAACCTTAAAAGTGTGTCTGTATAAGGTGTTGCGAACCTGGCTGCCCCTGAGTGTGTGTGTCATGCCGTCGTGCACGCGCACATGGGGGATCAGGTCTGAGGTCTGGAGCTATAGCCACAGGTATTCCATGGCGAAGAGCCACATTATGGAACACACAGCAAAGCAGGATTATTTGAGCAACCTTGGGGGGGCATACAGTAGCGCTCCCCCACTCTTGTCCAAACATCGGAAGCGGCTCTTCAAAGGCCGATGGTACGTTCGATGACCATGCGGGTAGCAGTTAAGGACCGATTATAGGCCAGCTGTTGTTCTGTGGCAGGCTGGGGGATCGGGGTCATCAGCCAGGGCCTGCATCCATAGGCTGCGTCTCCTGTAGCAATGACATAGGGAACAGATTACACATACTTATGTTTCTGTCCCATGGTGTATGTGCTCAATACATGCAGTTGAACCGGATGGCACGAGGCAGCCCATTCCTGTTTCCCTACACCTTATGTGTGTGGTGTCAGGATTGCTTTGGCACACAGCTGGTGTGTGGCTATTAGGCGTTATAGCACGTGAAGGGCCCCTAAACAGTGAGATGTATGTCAGCTCTGTGTATGCGGGTGCATTACACCACTGTCCTGACATCCCTGTGTTAAATCATATGCAGTATGCACTCCAGTCATTGTGTACTGACATATGTGCTCAGGTACACCTTCTCTGTCGGTATGCCTACCCAACAACATACATGGTGTCAACTGGCTGCCCCTCAATGTGCACAACTGAGTAGAGATGTTCATGCAAGGTCTCAGGAACGTCAGGGGCTCACTAACACCTGTGGATGTGAGCTGCTCTTACATGACAGGTCCAATTCATCTTGCACACTGCCAGTAGCCATGGCTACACCCAATATGTGTAGGCTGTCCACCTGTGCGGTGAGGTGAGCAAGCCATGCCACATACAGGCGTACTGCATAGTTTGTGCTTGGCAGCCAATGGTACATGGTTGGGTGCCTGAGCCATTACACCACTTTCAGTAACACAATGTCCCACTCAGGTCTGTTGTGATGGGGACCTGTGACTCCATCACAACAGGCGTCTACATCACCTTTGTGTGCCATTACAGAGATGACCCTTGCAAAAATGTTATATGTATGTTAACGTGGATCTTACCTACAAGCCAACCATCGCCATACAGGCCATCTTCGAATTTGCGAACAGAGCTGATTGCCTGAGTACGAAGGCATCGTGCGCTGACCCCGGGAATCTGGACATCACCGAGAGGATCCGCATTCCAGCATCACACACCACTTGCACGTTGAGGGAGTGGAACTGCTTCCTGTTGCGGTAGGCTGCCTCCGTCTCACGGGGTGGAACGATGGCCACATGGGTGCAGTCAATAGCTCCAATGACATTCGGAAAGGGCAACGGCATAGAAACCACGCTTGAGGTCCATCAGGTCCTGTCTGTTGCGTGGGAATGCTATGTAGCGAGGCATGCGGTCCATAACAGCTGCAATGACCTGGTGCAGACACCGGGAAAAGGTGCTCTGTGACATGCCACCCACAACAGCTACCGTGGATTGGAAGGAGCCACTTGCTGTGAAATGCAGGGCGGCCAAGAGTTTGGTCAGGCCGGGGATGGCACGGCTCCTTCGGGTTCGGGCCTCAAGGGCACCTCGTATGTCTCCATATAGTTCCATGATGGCACGAGTGCTGAGGCGATATCTGCTGATGACTACATCCTCTGGCATTCCCAGCAATGAGGTTCGTGGCAGATGGATCCCTGTAACGATGGCGACGTCGACCAACATCCTGGCGTCTGCGTTGGGCCTGGTCAGCCATGGCGTGCACCTGCCCCATACACTGTGAATGTGTGGAGCAGATTCACCTACTAAGAACAGGCCTTTTTATTGGCCAGCTCTACATTTGTAGGTCTATGGGGATTGGTTTGGCAAATTTTCGTTCAACGCGCTATTAGCGCGCTGCGCGCTGTGCGCCGCGATAGACTGTATCGCATTTGAAAGGGTTGTAGTTATTGGCCGCGTTAGGAGCCGCGCTAACACCGCCGCAGGTTCGCGCCACGCGATACGTCGCGCTAACACCGCCGCGGGTTTCGCGCCACGCGATACCTCCTCCTACTTTACATTTGCCCCGCCCCAACTCCGCCCCCTGAATACATTATTCCATATTTGCATTCGCGAACCGCGATATATGCTTGTTATCGCGGTTCGCGAATTTAGCGCAGGCGGTTACAGCGCTCTATCGCGCGCGGTAACTCTTTGGAAACTGAGGGCCCTAAAAGTTAGTTGGAGTATTTGGGATGATAATTTAGGATTTTGAAATGTTGAGAGCTAATTTATATCAATTAAGCCATCCTTGAATAGTTGTAAGCACAGGAAAGAAGAAATGATTCTGTCTTGAGTCCATTTTTCTTTGAGGAGAAAAAAGAGCTGTATGTAGTCAGCTTAAGTTTGTAATGAATCTAAGGGGTAGATTTTAAAAGCCCTATGCGCGAAAATCAGGTTACGCACGCCAGGCCTATTTTAAAAGGGCCCAGCGATGCGAGTAAAGCCCCGGGACAGCATCTAAGTCCCAGGGCTTCGGGAAAGGGGCAGGGAGGGGGCAGGGCAGGGGTGTTCTGGGGGCAGGGTGGGGTGGGGCCAGAGGCCCTCTGGCACAGGGGCCATATGCCATTAGTGTCGGAGGATCGCGTGCCGGTCGTGTGCCGGAAGGGGGGGGGGGGGGGATTAGGAAAAAGACAAGGGGCGGGGTTGGTTAGGGGAAGGGGAAGGGAGGTTAGTGTAGGGGATTGGAAGTTCCCTTCCAGGACGCCCACGGCCTTCCCCAGGAAACTGGGGAAGGCCGTGGGTGTCAGCGCGTGCAGGGTGACAATTGTGCACCCCCTTGTGCGCGCCTACCCCCCAATTTTATAACATGTGCGCACCTGTGCATGCATGTTATAAAATCGGTCATCCATGTGCGCATGCCGGGTAGCACACGTACATGGATGCCTATGCGCAACTTATAAAATCTACCCCTAAGGTTGGAAAGACCCAACATAAAGGTGTTAGGTAAATATTTAACAGGGCTGCTGAAAGTAACATTAATAGTACTCAAAAGAAATTAAAAAGAAAGCAAACCAACATCAATGAGAACATTAGGCAAACAACCCCAGTACAATTTCCTCTCATGACATCATCAAGAGTAATGATAACCAGCATTGAAAGTAAGAGATACTTAGAGAAGACAGACAGGTAGGAGCTGGCTTTGAGCGAGGGAGGAAGTGCTGCTGGTGCTCTTCTCATCCAAGGCCTAAAAGTACAGAAGACATAGTAAAATCAATAGAACAGATAAAGCATAAATTAAGGGCCCCATTTTAAAAGCCCAGAGCATGCAAAGTCGCGGGAGATATGAATGTGGCTGGACTGTGCAAGCGTCAAAAGCATTTTCAAAATGCGCAGCCGCATGTGTATCTTCCGGTATGCGTGGAAGTGCCGGGCTGCAAAAAAGTGGTGGGCTGGGGGCAGGATGCGGGGCAGGGGCCAGCTGGGACAGCACCATTAGGGAGCTTGTCCTGGGGAAGCACACGCTGGCAGCCGGCTGGTGTGAGGAACTTACTCCTGCACCATGGACAAAATAAAGAAGGGAAAATAAATAAATAGTTTTAAAGAAAAAGACATACTTACCAGCAGATATTCTCCAATATTCTGTAAGAAGTGTGGGAGAACAGGCACTCTGTGTTTTGCGCCTGGGCTTTTAAAATCTAGCCCTCAGGGAGTTACTGCGCACTAAATATCTGTTAGTGCGCATTAATACCAATTAGTGTGCACTGTTTTTCTAGCTAAGAAACTCCTCTGAATTGATACTTTTACTTTTAAGTTGCATTTTTTAGTGCATACTAACATTAGGTTACAGCACACTAACACATACTGTAAGTTCTATTAGGGCACACTAACTAACTTGTTAGTGTACACTAATGAGCCTTAATGCGCATTAAACATCTAGCTAGTGCACACTATCTCATTCGATGTAAAGCACAATAATGCTGAGATTGAGGGTAGATCTTAAAAAAATACACTGGATTTTATATAAGATACGCTCATAGCCTGCCTCCATTCCCGCCGAGGCTGCTCAGAAATCAGAAGCGGCCATGGAGGGAACTTTCCTTCCAACGTCCCCCCCACCTTCCCCTCCCTTCCCTCCCTTCCCCTATCTACCCACACCCCAGCCCTACCTAAATCCCCCCTACCTTTTGTTGTGCAAGTTACACTTGCTTGAAGCAGGCATAACCTGTGCGCGCCGCATCGGCATCCCCCCGGCATAGGCCTCAGTGCTGGGGGACCTGGTACCACCCTCCCGGAATGCCCCCGAACCATCGCCATGCCCCTGGACCTGCCCCGGACCGCCCCTGACCCCTGGGACATGCCCCTTTCCGAAGCCCTAGACTTACGCGTGTCCAGAGGCTTTGCGCACGCCGGCGGCCTATGCAAAAAAGGCGTGCTGGTGCGCGAGTGCCCTGTGCGCGTAAATCCGCAGGATTAAGTGCGCAGGGCTTTTAAAAATCTAGCCATAGTGTGCACTACTGGTTGTTAATGCGCATTAAAACTTGTTAGTGCACACTAATTGCCCTTGGCGGAAGTTGCCGGAAAAAAAAAAATGAACCGTGCGAAAATAAATTTTTCACGGAGCGCCAGATCGAAATCTGACCCAATATCTTTAAATGAAGCACATCTCTATTATATACCGCCTATACAGACAAAAGTAGATCTAGCAGTTTAAAGATAAAAATACATACATAATCAGCACATATAAATTAAAAGGCAAAACATTCAGTAAAAATCTGGTAAATAAAAAACACAAACATATTCAAAATGGGAGGATGCAGTGTATGGGGGGAGAGCAGTCTTCTTCAGGCTTGTACAGCAGGGAAGGCAAGTAAAAATAGATGTGTTTTTATGGCTTTTTTGAATTCATTTTTTGAGGTGATTTGACTGATATGTTAATAATGGTATCTTCATAATAATAAGTCAGAAAGTGTCTATTCAGGACAAAATGTTGATAAATAAAAGAATATTTATGAATTTCTTAAAATTATAAGTACTGGTGAAATTATTCCTTAAATATATTGGGGGCAGATTTTAAAAGGGTTACGCGCGTAACCCCAAAAACCTGCCCCTGCCTGTCCCTGCACACGCCAAGCCTATCTTGCATATGCTCATGGCACACGCAAGCCCCAGGATGCACGTATGTCCTGGGGCTTGCAAAAGGGGGCGGGGCGGGGGCAGTCCGGGGGTGGGGTGGGGCAGGGCGAGGGTAGGACTGAGGCCTCCGGCACAGTGTCTGTGCCAGGGTTCGTGCGCCAGCACTCGGCCGGCGCACGCAAGCTACGCCTGCCTAGAGGCAGGCGTAGAATCTAAAACAAAGGTAGGGAGGATTAGGTAGGGTTGGGGGTTGGATTAGATAGGGGAAGGGAGGGGAAGGTGGGAGGGATCGAAAGGAAAGTTTTTTCCGAGGCCACTCCGATTTCAGAACGGCCTCGGAGGGAATGGAGGAAGGTTGCGCAGCTCAGCACGCGCAAGTTGCGCAATTGTGCTCCCCCTTGCGTGCGCGCGCATGTTATAAAATCATAAAATCAGGTGTAGATTTGTTCGCGCCGGGATCCGCAAACAAATCTACGCCCGTGCGCGTCTACTAAAATCTTCCCCATAATAGGTTAAACTGTATCTTTTTGCATATATCATCTATTACTTGCTGCCACAATGACTACATAAATAAGACCTACCCCAACTTTGAGAAGTCTTCAACCACAGAGATAGTATTATATTTGCGAAGTTTTACACCTGCTAATTGATTTGTGCAAATGAAACTGGACTTGTCTGTTGACTGATATTTTGGGGGTAGGAGATTTGGATGAACTGGGGATAAGCTTGGGGAGAAGTACTAAGCAGTCTAAGAATGGGAGACAGACTGGGTGAACTGGCAAAGATATCATGAAACTGGTGATTTCAAGTATGCATGCATATTTAAAAATATACTTGCCTCCGTGTGTAAATCAGGGTTTTACACGCACAGGGCCGATTTTAAAAGGGTTACGCGCATAAGGTATGCCCGTAACCCTTTTAAAACCCCCCTGCGCGTGCCGAGCCTATTTGCATAGGCTCTGCAGTGCGCGCAAGCCCCGGGACGCGCGTATGTCCTGGGGCTTGCAAAAAGGGGCGGGCAGGGGCATGCCAGGGGGTGCGGTTTTGGATCGGGGGCATGTTCGGGCATGTGGGCGGTCCGGGGGCGTGGCCGAGTGCCCCGACACAGCGTCCTGTGTCGAGGCCTGCCGCACCGGCGCGCGGTAAGTTACTACTGCACGGAGGGCAGTAGTAACTTTTCTGATAAAGGTAAGGGAGGGGGTCTAGATAGGGCCGGGAGGGTGGGTTAGGTAGAGGAAGGGAGGGGAAGGTGCGGGGGGGGAAGAAAAGTTCCCTCCGAGGCCGCTCCAATTTTGGAGCGGCCTCGGAGGGAACGGGCAGTGCGCGCAGGGCTCAGCACACACAAGTTGCACAAATGTGCACCCCCCTTGCACGCGCCGACCCTTGATTTTATAAGATACGCGCGGCTACGCGTGTATCTTACAAAATCCAGCAAACAAAACTACGCGCTCGCGCTTTCTTTTAAAATGTTCCCCACAGGTTATATCTCCACACATAAAATATATGCATGTATGTTTATGAAATAGGGAGAGAAAGTGTCTTCCTCACATTGGAAATATTTGCACATTCTTTCAGAGCAGAACTATGCCACACAGTTTATAAAATACTAGGGTAAATCTCTGCACATCCACTTATGCGCACAAATGTTCCTACCAAAAATAGTTTTGAAAGTTGTCCTCTCTGATTGTAAGCTCTCTGGGACAGGGAAAATATCTACTGTACCTGAACATAACTCACTTTCAGGCCGATTCATTACGGTGTGCTCAGGCCAAGCGCACCGTTAGTCCCCATTTGGAAGCATGTTTTCCACGCGCTATTATTGCCCCTTATACGGTAAGGGGTAATAGCGCGTGGAAAACACGTGTCCAACCACCCCGAAACTAATAGCACCCTCAACATGTTGATGAGGTTGTTAGTCCCGCGCGATACAGAAAGTAAAATGTGCAGCCAAGCCGCACATTTTACTCACAGAAATTAACGCCTGCCCAAAGGCAGGAGTTAATTTCGGCCGGTACCAGGAAAGTGTACAGAAAAGCAGAAAAAACTGCTTTTCTATACACCCTCTGACTTATACTAAGTCGGAGGCCCCAAAAATAAAAAAAAATAAAAAATCTTAAAATAAAAAAATATATCTGCCCGCGGCCCATGGATTAGAAAATGGATGCTCTTTTGCTGGCGTCCGTTTTTTGAAACCCGTGGCTGTCAGCGGATTCGACAACCAACACCGGTAAAATTAAGCGTTGGCTGTCAAACCCACTGACAGCCGCCGCTTCTTCTGCCAATAAGGAGACGCTAGGGACGCGCTAGTGTCCCTAACGTCTCCTTTTTACCGTGGGCCCTCATTTGCATATAGAATCACGTGCCCAGGAGAGTGGCCTGGGTGCACGTCGGGAGAGCGGGTGCTCGCCTCGGAGCGCCTGCTCTCCCGTGCATTTTACTGAATCGGCCCATTTGAGATATCAATGAAAAGGGGTAAGCTGAATACAAAATAAAAATAATTGAGGAAAAGTAAAAGGTGCCTGTTGTGCACAAGTACAGTATACATTTAGGGAAAGGGTGACTCCATGATTTTTTAGTCCAGGTGAGGCCTTCCTATTTTTTTTGGAATGCTGCCATCAACCTAATAAACGAAGCTTGACCGACGTGCTGCAAATGCGCAGTAGAGAGCAGCTCTACTGCACATGTGCAGGCAAGCACGTCGGTCTCAGTGAGCGTCAGCTGAATATATCAATATGGCGGCGTCGAGCGGCAGCGGCGGCGGTGTCGAGCGGGTGGCAACGAGGAGCGTCGTCGTCGTCGTCGATCAGCAAGCGGTTGCGGCGGCAACGAGGAGTGTTGTCGTCGTTGTTGAGCGGCAGCAGAGCGGCGGCCAGTAGCGAGGGAGGAGAGAGGGAGAGGGAGAGGACTGAGTAAGAGGGAGGGAGGGAGGAAGAGAGAGTAAGAGGGAGGGACTGAGTGAGAGAGAGGGAGGGACTGAGTGAGAGGGAGGGAGGGCGTGGGAGGGAGGAGAGAGTGGGGCGTGGGAGGAGGGAGGGAGGAGAGAGTGGGAGGGAGGGAGAGAGGGAGGAGAGGAGAGAGTGTGTGGGAGGGAGGTAGGGGGTGGGGGGAGGTGGGGAAGAGGGAAAATGAGGGAGAATGAGGGGGAGGTGAGAGACAGAGGATGTGAGTAAGTGAAGGGTAAGAAGTTGTGAAGCAGAGAAAAAGGGAGTGAGAGGAGGGTTTTGAGGGAGAGGGATGGGATTAAGAGAGAGTGGGGAGTGACTGAGGGAAGGGGAGGGAGGTGAGAGTGAGGGGAAGGAGGCAGTGGGAGACAGAGGGTGAGTAAGACTGAGTGGAGGGAAGGGGGTGAGTGAACGAGGGGAAGGGGGAGTGAGGGAGAAAGTGTAGAAGAGTGCTGTGTTTGAAAATGGACTGAAAAAATAATTTAATGTAGTGGCTTGTAAAAGTATAATCCAAGCTTTGCATACCTTACATATTCAGTATTAATATTTGAAAAAAAAACCAGCCTGATTACTTTCCAGATCAGGACAGTATATAAAGCATTTAGTTCTTCTTTCCAACTTAGATGTGGTTAGCAGCATGAATAAGAAACCGGCATATTACTTAAATTTTACTGACAGTATTGCTTATGACAACACAATAGCTTACACAGCATGTTTTTGTATTCCAGAATATTTTGAATTATCTTAATACATTCAGAAATATGCTACCTCCTTCTACAGTAGGCCACCCTGGCTTTAAAAGCTGCATTATGAAAAATTCTTGTAAAAGAAAGAGCAGTTTGTTTTAAAATAAATAGAAACTGTCTATATTGTTTAAAAATCCATACAGAAGCAATGTCAGTTTGTATTATTTGCTTGGCTTTTTTTAAGGTGATAGAATAGGTATAAAGAACTGTATATGCTACATTTCCAGTTGAAAAGCATCAAAGACAGTTTGCAAGTACACAGAGAACATTGGTCTGTAGATGGTGGTGCAGGTATTTTACATGTAGGCTATTATTGCTTGACTACTGTCATAAACATAGAAACTAGCCATTCAAGAAATAGTGAGTCATGAAAACAGGGCAGGTCAATAATTTGCACTCAAGGTCAGAATTCTATAAACACCTGCTTATTCTCAGAAAACACCTGCTCTGAGTCACAAACAAAGAAGGAAGGGCGTCTCTGATAAGGTTTCCTGACCCACACTGCCAGAGGAGTCATGACCTTGTGTGCAGGCTTAACTGAAAGCAATGAAAGGAAAGCCTTTGTAACATCCCCCAGGAGGGTCAGCATTTTTTCCCTCTGCACTGTATTTCTTAAGAGCCTAATTGGGCCTTAAAGGATCTGAGCATCTAGCACAGCTAAAGCACCGACTTTGTATTCAAAACAAATGAAAGTGTAAAAGATACTGAATTCTCACAAGGCTAATCCACCACAGGCTTTCTATGGGGTATCCATCAGAAACCAAATCAAGTGGTAAAAGTATATGATGAATTAGGAGCATAACAGGTACTTTTAATACTATTAAGTCCAATATAATTTCAAAATATGCATAATCTTCAAAGTCTGCTATAAAAGCTGAAATGAATAAAGTGTCATGTGCCATGGTTCAGCAAAGCACATCATATCTATATTAGATATTTTCTATTAAGAAGAAATATGAGCATTGAGTAAATTCTGGAAAAACATCAAATGGCATTGTTAGTTTGTTCATACAATCAATATTAACTTTTCCAGAATGTTTGTAAGTCTGCACCATCAAGTCCCAACAATTTGCTTTTCCTGTAGGATATTTTTTTATCTTGCTCTTTGGATAGGATATATTTATTTGTTGCTCTTGGTTGACATCCCTGCCTGTCTCCAGCAGTTTTATCCTCAGTTTTGTCTTCTCATGCACAATGTTTTTGACCTCTTGAATGTGACAGCATTTTTTGGTGGAAAAGAAGCTCAAAATAAAAGGTCAAAACATACAGTCCTCAGGCGTAATATAGTATTTCTTCAAGGAGGACTTTACAGATGCATGGTAAAACACACCAGTGCAAGTAGAGAGAACAAAACTTATCTGAATTCAAAACTAGTGTAGCTGCCATGTTGGACATGGTCACTGTGGAATGGATTGCCAGATGTGGTCAATGCTGTAGTCACACCTTGGATATAAATTTTGATAATTATGACTTGATTTTTTTTATCTGTGACTTATACAAACTTTTACTTCTGCTAAATAAAATATTCTTATTGTTTTCCTTTTCAATTTGAATTTGAAGTTCATCTTTAAAAAAGTGATTCTTCTCTTCCTATCTTCCCCATAATAGGCTTCTATCATGATAATGAAATAAACTCCTTTGCAAAAATGTTTACAAGTCAAAGGTTTAATCTACTTTTCTCTTTGTACAATAATTATTCAGTTTTCTAAATATCACAGTATTGTCTTCCAAAAACTCATATAACCAGGGCAACATTCACCCATCTGGAAATTGTAGATGTTGCACCAAAAACTCATTGAACACACAGAAACAGTTATTCCATGTGAATTAAAGGCTATTACTTTATTAAAACCCTAACAAGGAAGTCTAGCCTGTGTATCCAAACCTTTGCTTACACATACATATTAGGTCATCCCAAAAAAGAAAGGGGAAGAACTGCCTGGCCCTCCCCAAACAAGGAGAACCAGATGTCTTCCTGGAAAGGAGAGTAAGTCCAGGTCTTTTGGATAGTCTGTTCCAAGCAAGCAGGACTGTCAGCTCTCCAGATCTGCAACACTGCTATACTGGGAGTCACCAGCCTGACTCTGCACTGAAGGCTAACGTTCTGGTAACAGATAGCACCAACCATTCTGGAGGGAACATATTTACACATGAAACTAGGTGACCATATATACGTCTTATCAAGGACCTTGCAGCCCAGCTAAGCTTGCACAGAGTTCACCCAGACTAATCTATAGGCTTACAGCAATTTCTATTTGCCACCCACTGGCATGCCTCTCATCAACAAAGGACCTGCTCTGAAGAATGGTCCTGATTCATTTCAGGCAGATAGATGCAGTCCAGTCAGAACAGATCCACACAATCAATAAATTCATGCCATATATGTGATTCCCTGTGCTGGATCACAAATGTGTCCATCTTTTGTTGATCTTGGCCAGTCCCTAAAGTGCAGGAGCAAAATGAAGCCACCAGCAACAATGAACAATCTTGGACCAGATAATGTAAGTTCCGAGCTATCAGGAAGTGATGAGTGCAATGTCATTCATAATGATGCCCACCTGCGTTTGACTTGAAAAATCACCAAGGTCATTAACCTACCCACCCAAGCGAATAACTAGAATATCTGGGGAACTAACCTGACCAACAGCTGGTGCATGCCAAGAATGATCTCATTCCAATGCATTCCCCTCAGGTCAAACTATTGCACTCACATGTACCGCACTGTCAGGCCTAAGTGCATGCCAAAACTGCCAGAGTTTGCACATCCCTCCACCCAAAAGACAAATGAATGTCCGACAAGCCAGACCATCCTTTGTCACCAGTCAGCACTTTCAGTGAAAAGGAAAGACAAAGTTGATTTAGAGCGGCACTGAGCACATTGTCCCCTATCTAACATAAATCACTTACACCTTAGAGTATCACCTTTCTATAGGCTGCTGTCAGAACTGAAGATGCTACACTGGAAATGGCCCAGAATCTGAAAGAATGCATGCTATACATTTCAGAATGTAAAACTGTAGCCAGCAGAACGCACTTGGAAATTATTATAGTTACATAAACAATTGCCATCTACCCTGGGGCTACACTACCAAGTATGCCCTTACATTAATGATTGGGTATAAAACTAGTCCAGGGACGTCCGTAAGCATAATGGGGTAGATATTCAAAGCTGGCTTTGTAAGTAACTTAGCCGATTAGAACTAATCCAACTAAGTTACAATGTATATTCAGCGTATTTGTTCGCACTATTGGCTGGATATTAAACGCCTGAGCATGTAAAACCAGGGGTTTGCGCGCGTGGTCGGACCTTGAGCATGCTGGGGCGGATTTTAAAACGAGCGCGAACAGCCTACTTTTGTTTGCGCTCCAGGCGCAAACAAAAGTACGCTGGATTTTAGTAGATACGCGCGGAGCCGCACGTATCCACTAAAATCCTGGATCGGCGCGCGCAAGGCTATGAATTTTGTATAGCCGGCGCGCGCCGAGCCGCGCAGCCTACCCCGTTCCCTCCAAGGCCGCTCCGAAATCGGAGCGGCCTCGGAGGGAACTTTCCTTTGCCCTCCCCTCACCTTCCCCTCCCTTCCCCTACCTAACCCACCCGCCCGGCCCTGTCTAAACCCCCCCCTTACCTTTGTCGGGGGGATTTACGCCTCCCAGAGGGAGGCGTAAATCCCCGCGCGCCAGCGGGCCTCCTGCGCGCCGGGCCGCGACCTGGGGGCGGGTACGGAGGGCGCGGCCATGCCCCCGGGCCGTAGCCACGCCCCCGTACCCGCCCCCAAAACGCTGCCGGACACGCCCCCGAACGCCGCGACGACCGGGCCCGCCCCCCGACATGCCCCCGACACGCCCCCCTCCAAGAACCCCGGGACTTACGCGAGTCCCGGGGCTCTGCGCGCGCCGGGAGGCCTATGTAAAATAGGCTTCCTGGCGCGCAGGGCCCTGCTCGCGTAAATCCGCCCAGTTTTGGGCGGATTTACGCGAGCAGGGCTCTGAAAATCCGCCCCGCTGTGCGCATTTTAAAATGGCCCCGACCATGCACATAAACCCTAGTACGTTGACAAGTGGAGAGGTTTCTCCGAAGGGGCGGGCCTGGGGCAGGGTCTGGGCTGGGAGGGGAGGGCTGAGACAGCGCCACTGTATGCTGTCCCGATGACTCACATGCCAGCAGTTGGCCGGCGCGTGCAATTTACTTCAGCTCAAGCCATGAAGTAAGTTGCAAAACAAAAAAAAAAGGATAGATAGGAAGGGTTTAGGGGGTGGGGAGGAGAGGAGAAGAGAAGAGAGGGGAAGAAGGATAGAGTTTAGGTAGGGGGTAGGGAAGTTTCCTTCCAGTATGCTCGTTAATTGGAGCAGACTGGGAGGGAACAGGGGAAGGCCCAATTTCATCATAGCACATAATTTGCAATAATTCCCCCCCCCCCCGTGCGTGATTGTAAAATATGACATACATGTGCGAGCAGCTAACTCGCTGAGCCTACAATCTGCCCAGGACACACCCACTTTTTGTGCATGTTACTCTTTGCATATAAGAGACTTATATGCTAAATGTTGGCCACTGAATGTAGGCGTATATTCAGCAACCACTACTTAACTGCATAAGTCCCACTTATCTATCTATATAGCACTGAACATGCTTTGAATATCGGGCTCAATGACCTTTCTCTTACCCAGCTGGTTCACCTTGGAATGCTGTATGCAGTGCACTAATTTCCCCCAGCCAGAGGTATGCTCACAGCCACAAGGCCAAATCTATCCTGTTCAGTACAAGTGGTTGCTACTAGTTCATCCACACTCAGTGCAGCAAAGAAGGCTAAAGAAAAAATTCCACATGAAAGAGAGCCACTTTAAATGCAGGTGATGCTACTGATGACAAGAATTGCTACAGTAACAGCAATTAGTTGTGGATAACTAGTCACCAAGTCAGAACTAACACCAGTTTCCCCTGCCCAACTCACCATATCCCTCTTAACTGTGAAGCCAAGTATAAGGTTAAGTCACCACCTTATCTCAGTGAAGAAAACTAAGGCCTGGATTCATCATTCTTCGCAGAATGATGAATCATGTGAAAACGGGGAGTGGGGTGCGATGGGAGGCGCGCCTGTGAAATCCTGCAGCCTTCGCACCATGGCGGTGTGCCGGCTGCCGGCTTTCGCACCAAATAGCGCCACTGTGAAAGGTGGTGCTATTTGGTGCGCTACTGCCGACGATAATGTTAGTAACATTATCACCGGCAGCGAAGCCACCACTGCGCCCTCCCCAACCCAACTCCTCCCCTCCCTGCCCCGACTCCTCCCCTCCACCTAATTTGCATTATATCACATTCGAAAAGGCCCTTTTCGCATGCGATATGGCCTTATCGCGTGCGTTCGTGCCCTAACGCACGCGATAATGCTTTAGAAAATAACCCCCTAAGTTTACTAGGTGAGAGTAAACAGCACCCTGAAGATTCTGGACTTTATGGTGAAGTAAACGTAATCCACCACCAGCTGACAAGGGATTCGGCCTTGCTACCAATCCCTGCTCCTGCAGAGGCACATCAACAACCACTAATATCCCTGGTCATGGGACTTTCAGGTGGAAGGTGTCATGGATCTGTTTGGTAAACCCCATGCCTCCAAACTGCAAACGTCCATAGTGATTCAAGACAGGCATTTTTGTTGCTTCCACTCCTGGAAAGTTTCCTGAATAGGGACCTTTTATAACAATCAAGACAGTGGACAATCTCATTATGCACACTGGGGACATGCTTCACACATGCAGTGACATTGAGCCATAAATATTTTGAGACAAATTCTCTCAGCAGCTCAGATACTACTGGACACTTAAAGGTCCATATTCACTCACTGAGTGGATTGCAAAGTTAGCCGGATAACCTAGCATGACCTTAGCATGACCAGAATTAGCTGGTTATGTTATCTGGCTAGCTCTGAATATCACAATTAGCCAGATAACTTATCCGGCTAACTCCTTCTAGGAATTCCACTGGAATGTCCCTATATTATCCAGCTAAATTTTAGTTAGATAATGAAATAGCTATTAGTTAGGTAAGTGCAGAAAAATATTCAGAAGTCGGCATTTAGCCAGATAAGTTGTGTGTTATCCAGCTAAATACCTCTGAATATGGACTCTTAGCAAATTGCTAGTTGATTATCTCCACTACTGCCAGGTTCTCACACTGACCTATTGCCCTCCTGGTCCTCAAATGGTCACCCCACAAATCCAGGACCACCAAAATTAAGGGAAGAGCACCAGGAAGAAAATATTTATTTACTTAAAAACATCTGTAGCCCACTTATAACAAAACAGTTGGGCTAAGCAGGTTACAACAGAAAATTCAAATACAATAAAACAATACATAACTAATAAAATAATAGCTAATCATCCATAATTTACTGTTCCTCCCATCCAGCAAAGCAATTCTTCTACTAACAATAAATTATCTTCCATATCCCCAAAAGCTTCCTGGAACAAAAATGTTTTCAACTTTTTCTTAAAGATCTTTAAATCAGTAATAGCCCATAATTCAGGAGGCAATTTGTTCCTCATTACAGGACCTATTACAGAAAAAGCCCTTTTTCTAGCATCTGTTAAATGTATTAACTTAATTGAGGGAACCTTGAGATAACCCAACTCTTGAGAACAAAGTATTCTAGCAGGAATATATGGTTTCAGTAATTTAACTATATAATGAGGCCCTTCATCTTATTAGATTTAAAGACTAATACTAATATTTTAAACTGAATCCTTTGTTGGAGGGGGGGGGGGGGTGTAGCAAGTGGAAATCAACATTGGACTAACATGGTCTCATGGTGCATTTGTCATAAATAACCTAGCAGCCAAATTCTGTAAAAGTTGTCATGCTCAAAGACTTGAAATGGGTAACCCATCATATAAAGCATTAAAATTATCAATCGATGACAGAAAAACACCTGTAGCAAGGTACAAAAATGTATTTTATCTAAATTATAATAAACATGTTGCAGCATTCAAAGCTTATAAAAAGCAGTTCTCAATATGGTTCTTAAATGAGATTTAAAAAAATCATTTGAGAATTGAATAGAACACTTAAATTTGTCACACTTGTTTTAATGGGAATATTAATTCCTTTCACTTGGACAGGACATTCTTCAAAATCAAGTGGTAACATTTGCTTCCAGGAGAAATATAACACCTCAGTTTGGGCCAAATTAAAAAATAAATTGTTTTCCTCCATCCAATTGTTTATTATGGTAAGGCAATTGGTTACCTAATTCATTACTACTGGTAACGTGCTGCTAGCAAGAAAATATAACTGCACGTCATCAGCATAAAACCTAAATTCCACCCCAAATTGGTCAAACAACTCACAAAGAGGGAGCAGATAAATATTAAAAAGGGTTGCTGATAATACAGACCCTTGGGGGTCCCCCCAAATGGATTCATACCAAAATCATGTGTCGAACCAATAATGTTTCTGTACTATGTAAAACAATATTGTCAGTCAGGAAATCATTAAATTGTTTGTAAACTGTTTTCTCTAAAATGTTCCCCTAAAGTAATCAGATTGGAAAATGGTCTATAATTTGCAAGATTTTCAATTGCCAAATTATTTTTCTTAAAAATTGGGTGAACAGCTGCCACTTTAAAAACTTAAGGAAATAAACCTTCAGACAAGGACTGGTCAAATAATTTAGTCAATACCCCACTAAAATCATCTCTTAAAACATTAATTATAGTGAAGGGGCAGGGGTCAAGCTGACCAAAGGAATTTTTTAAAAACTTTCCATAAACCTTCCACTTTGTTTTTACAGTGTTGTGCCGGGAGGTGGACCCTTGGCATAGTGCAGGATTGGTAGGCTCCCTGGTCAGACCCAGAGAGCACCTGCCACCAGGAGGCGGAGCACAA
The DNA here is from genome assembly GCF_901001135.1 of Rhinatrema bivittatum. Classification (NCBI taxonomy): domain Eukaryota; kingdom Metazoa; phylum Chordata; class Amphibia; order Gymnophiona; family Rhinatrematidae; genus Rhinatrema; species Rhinatrema bivittatum. The sequence continues at coordinate 127,660,487 of NC_042617.1, read as the reverse complement.
GAGGAGACAGAGGCTAGCTGGAGCTTCATCACTAGCAACCCGGGGTTCCCTCAGGTTGAACCCTTGGTTACCCGAGCCGCCTGGTCTTAGGTGGGTCTCGCAGGATCTCCTTGAGAGAACATTCAGGGGTGTGCCCACCATGATCAAGGGTGCGCAGTCGATGTTCAGGCTAGAAGTCCAGGGTGCCAGAGAAGGCCAGAAGAGAGTCTCTGAATGTATGGCAAGGATCAAGGCCAGAGTCAAGATAGTGTAGTCAGTCAAAGCAGGAGTCAATACCAGTGGTCAGTCCATGGGTAGTCAGCTAAAGCAGAGGTCAGGTTCCAGGCAGCAGTCAGACGTGGTCAGTGGTCGAGCAGAGGTCAGTTCCAGGCAACGTGCAGACATGGTCAGTATTCAGGCAGAGGTCGGTTCCAGGCAGCATGCAGACGTGGTCAAGGAAACAGGCAAAGGTCAAATCCAGGCAGCGATCAATGTAGTCAAGAACAGGCAGAGGTCAGTACCGAGAAGACAGTCTGAGAGGTACTACCTGGGGAGACGAAGGAACAAGAGGATGCAGGAAAGAAGGACGTTGGAACAGAAGGACTGCTAGAACAGAAGGATGCTGAAACAGAAGGAACCTGGAACAGAAGGACGCTGGACAGGACTGGAACGAGACTGGAACAAGGCTGGAATGAGACTGAAATGAGACTGGAACAAATACTGGAAATACAGAGGCAAACTAGAAATCACAGCGTGATCGATCCATTTGCCAAGGCAAGGAAGTGCAGGCAGGCACTTCCTTTTAAGCAGCGTTCAATCAGGGCATGCCACAGAGCTGGGATCCGCCCCTGGCCCTTTAAGGAGCCGGGCAGTCTGAGCATGCGCGCGCCTAGGGGCGAGGCCAATGCCACAGAGGATGCAGAGCCCTGCCGTGAGGCCTAGCTGGAAGTGGAAGGCCCGGCGACTGCTGCTGCGGGACACCGAGGCCTAGCTGTGCTCACTGCTATAGCAGGGGATGACGACCCGGGACCCGTGGATGACTTGGTGAGGTGACCAGGCCCGGGTACAGGCCGAGCGCAGATGGGACGCGCGACATACAGATTGGTTCAAAAAATTTCCAACTCCTTCCTGAAAGCACATTTCAGGAGGACTCTGTTGCTAAATGGTCTAATATTGTTGGGAACATAAATTTAAAAAACGGTGAGGGATAATCATCTGGTCTAAAATATGGCCTCCCTTATGTGTCATACTAGTTATTATTTGCGAATGTTGTAATCTCTCAAACCCCTCTTGGAAAGCCATAACATTTTTAAAAGATTTACAATCCTTATTGATATTCGATTCCCATAACTAAGATCTTCTCTGATTATAACAAGAGAGAGGATAGAAAATCTAAAATGAAAGCAGGATCTTTAGTAACCACTCCCAGACAACTCCCAGACAACAACCAATTTTGAAGTCTCACAACTAAATTTTTATACTCATTTCCTAAAGAAATCAATTTGGGTTTTATCCTCGACTCAGACTTGAAATATAGTAATATCCCTCCCCCTTTCTATTTCACCTCACATCTTGATAAAAAGAATAGGCCATAGGGCATGCTAGATTCTATAAACTAAGTTGCTTGTACCTAACCATGGCCTGGATTTATCAAAATGCAGTAAATATCACATGTGATAGAAAAAGGGTTGCAATAATTTTTTGCACTTTGAGATAAGTGCCAGAATGTGGTATTTCCTACATAAGTGAGAGTGTGAGAGTGTGTGTGTGAGAGAGAGAGAGAGAGAGAGAGAGAGAGAGAGAGAGACTAGCAGTAATGCCATGATCCTAGATAGGTATTTATATCTCTATGGGAAGCCTACCTAGTAACTTGAGGTTAGGTTTAGGTATTAGTGTAGGGGTTAGGGGCCACTTTGACATTCAATGTGAGACGTACGAACAGAACGGTGCTCTCTTGTGAACATTTGATGACTCTCGGAGTGAGGAAATGCACCCAAAGTTGAGATTTGTGCAATGTCCTCTCAACCTAGCTTGATGGACTCTCAACCTGGGTAAAATCAAGCTAGGATGAGAGAACATTGCACAAACCTCATCTTTGGGTGAGTTTCCTCACTCCGAGAGTCATCAAATCTTCACAAGAGAGCCCCGTTCTGTTCGTACGTTTCACATTGAATGTCAAAGTGGCCCCTATCCCCCTACACTAATACCTAAACCTCACCTTGAGTTACTAGGTGGGCCTCCCATAGAGATATAAATACGTATCTAGGGTGATGGCATTACAGCTAGGTTCTCTCCTCTCTCTCTCTCTCTCTCTCTCTCTCTCTCTCTCCTAGCTAGGTGGATTCTCTGGGAACTTCAAAAAACAGTATCTGTGAAAAACATCACAACAGGTGATACAGCTATCACCTGAAAATGTTGTAGTTAAAGCCATGCAATAGGGCTTCACAGAACAGTAACCCTGCCAACTCCTTCTCTTTTTCAGATTTGCATCGCACCATACGATATGGTGCTATCGCTGTGTTAAGGGCAACGTAGGCAATAGAAAAAGTCTGTTCTATTGAACTCTCCCTAATCCCTTCTCTCCTATGTCTTAAGGGATGAACTACTTCCCGAATTCCTTGCCCTTTCAGAAGATGCTAAGGATAGGCAACTACTTCTTTGAAAAAAAAAGTTATACCTACTACTCCTAGATACAATTGGGATAGCTAATCCCCTCATTATAATTGCTAAATAATAGACCCCAAAGACAGTCAAATCAAACATTTAATCAAAAAACTCAGCAAAGAGCTCAGTGAAGGACTTAAAAAGGGACAGGGGACTTTTGCTCTGGCCCTTTGCCGGTGGTGGATCCATCTTTTTAAAAGCTTTGCAGGCCTCTGGGGATGATGGCAGCAATGTTGGGCAGGACTTCCTGCTGGCGATACCCTCTGAGTGAGAGTCGAGTTGCTGGTAAGGTCAGTGCTTGATTTTCTACCAGCTCTTTTTTCACCTTCAGTTTTTGCCATCCCACCCCAAACCACAGCACCCAACTTAATATTTGTTGTAGCTGGCTCCTGTTGATTTGCCTCCTCTTGCTGTTTGGATGACTACCATGGTGAGTACCATCAGCTGTTCCTGTAGCTGTGAGGTTTGGGGACCAATGGCTTCAACACCGGCTGAGTCCCAGATGTCTGCCTCACACCACTCAAACCTTCAGTTCTGGTTTCCCTATCTCTTGTCCCCAAGGGCTGCAAGATATGAGTGCCGAGAGTCTCAGCAACTGGTGCTGTCCTGCACCCAAGATCTATGGCCATGCCATGAGCAGAGATGTGCCCAATTGCACAAGCACCACCACTGAAGCAGGATCCATGTATGGATGAGGAAGACAATATCCTGTGGCCTTAAGAGATCACCACCAGTCACTCGAGCATCCAAGGAAATCCAACCACAGGATCTGCAGGGGGCAGGCCATAACTGAAATCTCTGCCCTTTCCCCAGTCTTGCTACAGGACAAGCCTGTGGTGTTCTATTTTCTCCCATTCCAGACACATGTGACCAGAGGTCCCTGCTCTCAAGCCCTGACCCCACTCCAGTCTGAGTTCCTCTCATCCACCTAGTAGGCCTGGGAATCCAGGAGCCCTGCCAAAATTCTTCATTGATGCCATAGCCCTGCCTGTATGCCCAGTTTGCCATATGCAGGCTGCTTTGGACACATATTCCTGCATTACCCCTTTACTGCATACACCTTTTAGTCTGTAATGCCATGAACTGAAGCTGTAATAAGACACAGCACTTGGTAGACTGGTGGTTGCCAGTTGGGTAGACTGGTGTTGCCAGTTTGGATATGGTCTGGAACATCAGAACCCTCAAACATTAAACAGTGCCCAAATGCACACTACCCCTTTAGAAATGAATGAGGAATCACCTTTAAGTGAGGCGATTTGATAGATATAGATATATTTGTATTTATATAAGCAAAAACAAACTGAAAATTAGTGCTTTCAAAAATGTTGTATAATTCCAAAATACAGAACACTAAGACATTTTTATATCAAATATAAACACTCAAAAATAATCGTATGTCTAATGGTATGGCAACTAGGATAAAAAAGCCAGTTCATAACTTACTGCATTCAGCCAAAAGCATTTTCAATTGATATTTCTATAACCACAGGCTTAGCAAACAAGTTTAATCATAACTGGCATAAAAAAAAATCCCAATAACATTTCAGAAAACCCATGTGTATAATCTGTGATATACCAATCACCTTCAACATGTATGATAGTCCAGCTTAATAAAGCAGCACTAAGATGACTGTGTTTCATCCCTATATATGGCTTCCTCAAGGAGATTATGCACAATATACTGAATGTTGAACTTATCTGGTAATGGCCATGGTGACAGAGATTGTTAGAATCTAAGATAAATAAAAAAACATTCAATAAAACTTGAAAAAAAACATGAACAAAATTATGAAAGAATCATTTCATAATGCATGTACCTGGCGTTGCACCATTAACTAAAAAAAGTGGCTAAATGAGGACATCAGCCATCCTTTACAGCTTATATACTATTACGCAACATTATGTCATCAATCATAGTAAAGATTTATTTAAAGAAACAATGAATCCAGAAAATTTATTTATTTATTTATTTATAACTTTTATATACCGGCATTCGTAAAAAAAAAAAAAAAAAAACATCATGTTGGTTTACATGTAACTGAGAAAGGAAATTACAATGATAGGTGGAGGAAAGATATAAATAAATAAATATAAATATAAATAAATTGAAACAATTTAAAAAATGCTTACCACTCTATACATAGATTTAATATATGTGGCGACACTGTTCCAAAAGTAGATAAAAAATTTGTTCACAACATCATAATTGTACAGAGAAATTGCCTAGTCATGGCAGTTTAACTAGTTGACAACAAAAATCTATGTTGCTCCAATGAGTATTTAGAATCCAACCAATTCTCAATTTTCCAGAAAATTGAGGCACTGATAATCAAACATTAGTCGGATGTGAGGACTGACTCTGGGAATACCCGCACAGGCCACAGTTCGGCATAAAGGGACACCTGCAAAAGGATCCCATGCGGTCAGCATGCAACTGGAAAGTGCAGCCATAGGTTTAGCCATTTTCACTCATGTGGGGTTGCACAGGCCAATGGTATCACAGCACTTCTCTCCTCCCCTCCCCCACCCACATGTGGCTATGATGGGCTGGTATGGCGTGAGCGCCCAGTTACATGTGGTGCCTGTATATATAGCTTGGTACTCCTTTATTATATGGATTAAATGATATCAATTTTATAAGCAAAGATGTAGAAAATATTTGCAATTAAAATTAAACCAGGAAGATTTCTGACCTGTGCTGAATTCAAAGATTTTCAGGAATCTGCACTGAATCTGCTGGTTGGAGACCTCACAAATTGGGCGCATCGGCTCAAACTGTGATGCAGTTTTTCCAATTAGGAATATTCTTCTCATGGTTTTAAACACAAAAGTATCTGAATTAATTCAATAAACTCTCAAACTTCTTGCAGACTGATGAAGTAGTTCGTAAACCTTTTAAGTTCACAAAGCTCAAAAGTACTGTAAAATATAGGGAGCATTACTAAGGATGTATTACAGTACCTATGTTTTCTTATTGTGTTTATTTAGGCATTATAAACATGCTTTAGATTAGGTGTGTAGAGATCTCAGTGGATCTCTTCTAGAATGGATTTTTTTTACCAGAAGGACTGATCCATTATTATAGGGGGAAAACAGAAGAGTAGCTAGTGTGGGTTGTAGCTTAAGATGGTGCACTCTCAGAGTATATAAATCCCAGCTACCATTTTAGGGTATAGATTTTGAGTTGGGTTTCCAGGAGGATGACACTATGGGCCTCATTTTCTAAAGTATTGCAGGCCTGTGATACTTTAGGAAATGAGGGGTGGGGGACCGAAATGGGGGGCAGGCCTCTGCTAGCCGGCAGCGATCGCACCGTCGCGGTGCGATCGCTGCCGGTTTCGCACCCAATAGCGCCACCATAGGAGGTGTAGCTATTGGGAGCAAAATAGGACGCGAAAAGGGCCTTACCTTTTCGCTGTCTGCGGTGTCAGCGCAGAGTCGGCCCCAGTGACACCCCGTCTCCTCCTCTTCCGGGGACGACTCCGCCCCGACTCCGCCCCCATCCTGGTATTGCGTGTGAGCTGCTTAGAAAATGAGGCTCTATGCTTGTTCCTGTTTTTACTGTTTTCTTGGGGAAAGGATCCTTGGGCTTTTAGGGGTTGAAGCCTGGGAACAGAAAAGAAGACAGGGTGCTTTGTTACCCTTTTTTTCAAGAATGTTGTTTTTTGCCCTGTAGAGTTAGGGTGAGGGAAGTTTAGCCACCCTTCCTTCCTCCCTTTTTTTTGGGTTGTGCTTTAAAGTCATTTTTGTCTTCACCACCTGACTGAGTACTCCAGGTACCAGGGTCTCAAGTCAGTGAATTCTAAGGAGTGGAGTCTTTCCCCAGGGAAAGGTCCAGTGGACTGTGGAATGTCCTGAAATGGAATGGATCCGTATTCATTTCTGAGGAAGAAGGAGAAACAAGGAGGGTAGAGAACTTTGGCAGCCATCTGGTGTTAAAAACCACTACCCCCCATCATTTAGAAGTTGAAGGGAAAAATAATGAGGTTACCCTCCAGGTACCACTACAAACCATAGGGATATAAGGAGGCGACTGATCACGTAGGTACATCTAAATTAGGAATTCTCATCCTATCCGGCCACATTTTGGGAGGAAGCTCCAAAATTGTTCATTAAATTAAATGGAAGGATTCAGAGAAAGAAATGGTTATCAGAAATAGAGTAAATCAATTGGAAATTTAAAAAATCACAAATTTATTAAAAGAACTAAAGCTGTAAGTGGACTGAAGAGATTAAACACTTGTAACAGAACTTTTTCATCAAACTTTCATCTTTGCTCAGTAACGTTGAGTTAGAAACCACTATTTTCCTTCCAGTTTTATTACTGCTGTTTACAGCAAATTGATTATTAGTGATGTGTACAATTGACTTTGGTGCTATCTTAAATGTGATCAATGCTCAGGGCCTAGAAGAGCGTTCCCTACCCCTCCCGCTCAGGGAATCTTGGACATTCAGATTAATAAATAATATGTCAAAATAAGGGTTGAAATTTAAAAGACTGTGTTTAAGGGGTAGTTCCTGTGTTTTTATCCAGAGTTATCAGTTATATGTATTATAGAGAAATCATTATAGCAGATAAATAATTATCTTTGTTGAGCATCTGTCATTTTTATGCAATCTGATGACCATCAGAAAACTGTAAATTGCTGTTAACTATGTGACTCTTGATTTCTGGCCAGAAATGTTGTCACTATTTAGCTTTACCTACACTTTGCCATAGTCTAACATACAGGGATTAAAAAACAAAAACAAAAGCAGAACAAGAGATGGAGCATAAAGTCTTGAACTTTCTATAAGCTCATCAAAAACTAATTCACATTCCTTTGCAATCAAATTAGGCTGCTGTAATAATTGAGCAGTTAACTTCACATCCACTATGTGGTCAATATTCAAAAGATTTAAGCTGTTAAAATAAGCATTTAACTGCAAACATCTAACTTTTAAATATCGCATATATTGTTAAACTAAATTCTATGATGGAAACTTTGAAACAGCCACGTGGGCACACATGTACATGCGTATGCCAGCTCGTGCCAATGGATGTGACCATTTTATAACATACATTCGTATATGCATGCATGGTATAAAATAGGCTGTACACATGTACATGTAAACACAATTTTATATAGACGCGTGCATATGTGCACAAATACCGCCTCTACAGTGTAAGTGGGGGGATTTTAGTAGATATGCGAGGCGAAGAAATTAGCTGTTTCCCAGTTCATTCCCAGTTTGCCCAAGTAAGGGATAGGACTTCCTAACCCACCCAGTTAAATAGACTCCATTTTACTGTATTAGCACCAACCCTTAAAATCCCACTGACTAGCTAAGACATCTTTTTATTTTATTACTTAGACGCCAACCACAGCAGTAGTAAAGTTATGCGGTAGGGGACATTGGCGTGCACTTGTGCGGGTAAATACGCTCATATTTCATATTAAATATGTGTATATTTGCAAAGAATGTCCATGTCCTACCCATGCCCCACCCAGACCTCATCCATGCCCCGCCCCTTTTTTTGCAATATTTGTGTACATATCAGGAGATATGTATGTATACGGGTGCCTTTAAAAATCCACTCAGTGTATGCAGGCCGGACATACTCACATATCTTCCAGTTTTGGCACATACTGGGCTTTTTAAATTCACCCTTATTTGCACAAAATTGCAGTACACACAGATATAGCCAGAAAACCAAAAAGGAGCCAGGTTGTGGTGTGCCTAAGACCATTTTTTTCAAATCTAGCTGTTTAATGTGCTATTCTGTGTTAGCAAGATACATTTGGACTGACAACTCTGTACACACAAATGATTGTTCTAAATTTAACTCTTCAAGTTTTGTGTACTTAAATTTAACTGGATGTTCAGCTGTATACAGCTCTAGTTAAGCGCAACTGTATATCCAGACAAAGTTAGCAAGTTTATTTATTGTATTTGATCTCGGTGAACCTGGAAGAAGTAGTAGGGCCAGATTCACAAACTAAGAGTAGCAATCACCTGGACCAGATAGCATCCCAGGGTTCTGAAGGAACTAAAAAATGAAATTTCAGATCTATTAGTAAAAATTTGTAACCTTTCATAAATTGTCCATTTTAACTGAAGACTGGAGGGTGGCCTATGTAACCCCAATATTTAAAAAGGGCTCCAGAGGTGAACCAGGAAACTCTAGATCACTGAGCCTGACTTCAGTGCCAGGAAAAACAGGGGAAACTATTCTAAAGATCAAAATCACAGAGCATATAAAACACATGCTTTAATGGGACACAGCCAGCTTGGATTTACCCAAAGAAATTCTTGCCTCACATATGTGCTACAATTATTTTCAAGTGTTTAATAAACAATAGAAGTAGTATATATGGAACCAATAGAAGTAGTATATATGGATTTTCAGAAAGCATTTGACAAAGTCCCTAATGAAAGGCTTCTATGAAAACTAAAAAATAGTGGGAATAAAAGTGATGTCCTTTTGTGGACCTCAAACTGGTTAAAGACAGGAAACAGAGAGTAGGATTAAATAGTCAGTTTTCTCAGTAGAAAAAGCTAAACATGGAGTGCCTTAGGACTGGTGCTTTTCAAAATGCTTAAAAATGATCTGGAAGGGATATGATGAGTGAGGTGATCAAATTTGCAAATGACACAAAATTATTCATAGTTAAATCACATGCAGAATTTAATAAATTGCAGGAGGATCTTATGAGATTGGAAAACTGGGCAACCAAATGGCAGATGAAATTTAATGTGGACAAGTGCAAGGTGATGCATACAGGGAAAAATGACCCTTGCTCTAGATACACGATGTTAGATTCCATAATAGGAGCTACCACTCAGGAAAAAGATATAGGCATCATGGTGGATTATGCATTGAAATTGTCAGCTTAGTGTACTGTGGCAATCAAAAAAGCAAACAGAAGGGTAGGAATTATTAAGAGGGGATTGGTGAATAAAACAGAGAATGCACAATGCCCATGTATTGCTCCATGGTGAAACCTCACCTTGAATACTGGGTGCAGTTCTGGTCGCCACATCTCAAAAAACATACAGTTGCAGCAGAGAAGGGTGACTAAAATGATAAAGTGGATGGAATGACTCTCCTATGAGGAAAGGCAAAAGAGGTAAGGGCTGTACAGCTTGGAGAAGAGTTGGTTGAGGGGGATATGATAGAGGTCTATATAATCATGAGAGGACTAGAACGGGTAAATGTGAATCGGTTATTTACTCCTTCAGATAATAGAAGGACTAGGGGGCACTCCATGACGTTAGCAAGCAACACATATAAAACAAATCATATAAAATTATTTTTTATTCAGTGCATAATTAAGCTCTGGAATTTGTTGCCAGAGGATGTAGTTAAGGCAGCTAGTTTAGCTGAATTTGTTGCCAGTGGATGTGGTTAAGGCAGTTAGTTTAGCTGGGTATAGAAAAGGTTTGGACATGTTTGTGGAGGAGAAGTCCAAAAAATGTTATTAGTCAAGTTGATGGACTCTCTACTTGGGTAACATCAAGCTAGGTTGAGAGAACATTGCACAAATCTCATCTTTGGGTGAGTTTCCTCACTCCGAAGGTCATCAAATCTTCACAAGAGATCACTGTTCTGTTCGTACGTCTCACTTAGAATGTCAAAGTGGCCCCTAACCCCTACACTAATACCTAAACCTCATCTTGAGTGACTAGATGGGCCTCCCATAGAGATATAAATACTAATCTAGTGTGAGGGCATTATGGCTAGTCTCTCTCTCTCAGCTTAAACATGGTCCCCCCCAGTGGTTGTATGTAGAAAATATATCAATTCTGGCAGTGTAAAAATGTTATCACAATTTGCACTACAATAGTGCTTCGCATAGGTATTAGTGCAAAGTGCGATAAACTGCCTATTACATAAAACACACCCCTTTTCCTATCACATGCAATATTTAGTGCATTTTGATAAATCCAGGCCTAAGACAGTGATCATGATCCCTGAGCTCTCAGCAATAAGGAGAGCAGGAGACAGAGTGAATTCCCTAGTTTTCCTGAAGTAGTGGAGGAGAAAGAATCACTAGACTGCTAGTAGAGAAAGCAAGCTAAAGACCATGATTGTCTGTGACTAGCAAGTCTATTTCTGGAAAGAATGAAGTGTGGACATTTAACTGAAGAAGGAAATGAGCAAAGTTCATTAGGCAGGAACAGAGAGAAACAAAAGGAATGATTTGGAAGATGGAGGGAGATTCAAACACCTTAATAAGTGACACGGGGAAAAGGCATAAAAATAGAGAATATAGAAAAATGAGAAGGGTGCCAAGAATTGAGATAAGATTGGCCAGAGAAAAAGCAAAATGATAAAACCATACATGAGAGAAATAAATAAACAATAAGAAGAGACTAGGAGTGATTTTCAATTAAATTTAAATTGAATTTAAAGTAATTTAAAGCCTAGGGGGACAATTTTCAAAAGGATTTTTGTGTGTAAAAAAAGCATATATTGTAGGAATTTTCAAAAGCCCATTTTAGTGTTTAAAACCTACTGACAATTTAATAACATATAGGGGCAGATTTTATAAAACTACGCACGCGCGTACTTTTGTTCGTGCACCAGGCGCAAACAACAGTACGCCGGATTTCAATAGATACGCACGTAGCAGCGCGTATCTATTAAAATCTGGGGTCGGCGCGCGCAAGGCTGCCCAAAATCGGCAGCCTGTGCAAGCAGAGCCGCGCAGCCTGCCTCCATTCCCTCCGAGGCCGCTCCGAAATCGGAGCGGCCTCGGAGGGAACTTTCCTTCCACCCCCCCGCACCTTCACCTACCTAACCCACCTCCGTGGCCCTATCTAAACCCCGCCCCTACCTTTGTTGCACAAGTTACGCCTGCCGGGCCAGCCGCCGGTGCGCCATGGTCCGGTCCGGGGGCTTGTCCAGAGGCCGCGGCCACACCCCCGGAATGCCCCAGATGACTCGCCGGCCGTGACACGCCCCCAACATGCACCGGCACGCCCCGACACGCCCCCCCAGGAAAGCCCCGGGACTTATGTGCGTCCCGGGGCTTTGCACGCACCGGTAGCCTATGCAAGATAGGCTCAGCGCATGAAGGGGGGGTTGGGGTAGGTTTTTGGGGGTTACGCGCATAACCCTTTTAAAATCTACCCCATATTGTAGCAAATTTCTGAAGCCCATTTATGCACTTAAAGTGCATTTACACACATAAATCCAAGTTTTAAGTGCATAAATCCTTTTTAAAATTACCCTCAAATGTGCAAGAAAAGATATTTTCATTTTGGATGGGATCATTGTATTATGGTGGTATTCTCTTTGTAGTGTGTAACTTGTCACAGCATGTAGACTCATGACAGACTCCTCAGATAAGCAATAGCCAGGGTCACCAACTTCTGCCCCTACAGGACTTCATCTTTTCTGGTACAGAATGCAATTTCTCAACACATCCACAAGTTTAATCACATGTGTAGAATTGGACTGGTTTGTAGCACTAATCACTCACCAGGAAAATCGTAATCACCCCTACATAGTGACGTTATCTGTGGCTTCTAGGAAGCCAGGTCCATCGTACATTCAGTAAGGTAAACAATGCACATATTGCCTGCACAGGAGGATGAAAGAGGCCAAAAAGATGGATGATGAAGATTCAAGAGGAACCGGTGATGGTGCCAGGTGCAACCAGCATTATTTTAGTCTGATAGGCAGGGTAAGATTTTTAATGTTGGGCAAAAGTACCACAAAATACTACAAAAAGCCTGCAAAATCTGTTTACTTGCACATTTCTGAAGCAATATATCTTTTGCCCAGTGACTCAATGCCCTGCAACTGTAGTAAAGGAAATAAATGCACAGAAGAAAAATTGTGGAATCAAACTCTTGCACAAAAGTTGTGATGTGAAACTGGAAGTGCTACATTTGAGAACTGGGTGTATGTTCCACAGTGCTCTTTGCACAAGTTTTTTATTTGCAATTTCTGTGAATTTTTTCCTTTCCAGAAATTGCAGAAAACTAAGAGGTCATTATTCAGCAGGTTTGTCTGGCTAAGTTGGGGAATTAGCCGGAAAAATCTATTGGTTTGAATTTCCCACCCCTCATATGGACAAGTTTTACTCAGGTCAGTCATTACCTGGCTAAATCTTATCCAGCTTAAAAAAGACTCTTTGCTGAAGTATCCTGAGTGGGGCTTAATCTTAGCTGGGTAACTTTGCTCAGATTGGAAAGCAGGTCTAAAGTTATCCAGATAAACTTACTTGCATAACTTTAAACATAACCAACTATTGTATTCTTTTGTCTTTGTCCCCTTTTGTTTTTGTTTTTTTATGACTTGATTTATTTTTTGTTTTTAATGAATATTTGCTACCATAAGTTTCCTAGAGCTTGTTACCAGGCAACTAATAAATAAGTAAATAAGTATATTCAGTGGGACTCGTTTCCTACTGAATACCTTAGCTAAAGTTACCAGAATAAGTTTAACTTGTTGCTTGCTGCACCACTGGATGTGGACTTCTAAATCCTTGGGCAAAAGAAGTACCATTATAAAAACATGTTTAAGGGGACAAAAAATATCTGCCCCTTACTTGCAATATTTGCCTCTGGCTGGTATGACAATTGTGTCCTCAATAGGCCATCCTGCCAGCAGTGTGTCAGAGGTCTCCCTAGACCCTGCACCTGTAGTGCGATATCAGTGTATTGAAGGTGTGGTGCACCACTCCCCTACTGGGAGAGGTTTGATGTCTATGGAAACTCCTATGTCCATGTGACACAGTGGGCAGTTCAGCAAAGGGATGAGGGAGCAGATGTCTCTTCCTGCGCAGGACACTTGCTGGGTCTGTCCTTCTGCTGGAGTGGAAAGAAGTTCTAGAGCCAGGAGGGGTCTCCAGAGAATCCAGAAGAGAAGGGTTCTGTGAAGGTAAGGACCCCCAGAAAGAAGGGATCTCTTCAGTGACAGAAAGCAATGGAGAGAATTACCTTTGGAGGTTCCAGAGAGGATTAGGCTGCCCAGGAAAGCCCCCAGGATTGCTGACTGCCTAAATCCAGCAGTCAGAGACGCCACTAAAAGGCACGAGAGAACTAGAAAAACTGAGAGGATCTACAAACCCAAGAGGTACTGAGAAGGCCCAGGAAGGAAGGGTACCTTTACTTTCCCCAAGAGCTGACCTTTTGGGGATATGTGAGAGAAGAAGTGAAAGAGACTGAGTTCTGGGTTTGTTGGTTTTTGGGGGGGTTTTTTGTATTTTTGGACTTTTGTGTACAATATGGTATACTATCATCAGGTGTACTGTTGCCCTTTGTTTTGTTACTGCTTCTAGTTTCCAGTAAAGACGTTTTATTTTGAACAACCATTTGGAGTAGATTGTGTTATTTTTGTTTTTTTTAATGACTGCACTGGTGTGCAGGAAGAGTCCCAGAAAGAGACAAAACTCTAAGGGCCTTGAAAAGACTTTCTTTTCCCCACCTGTGCTGGAAACCCAGGAGGTCCAGGGCCCTCCCCAGGTGCCCCCATACCCAAGAACTGACTGGAAAAGGGCTACACGGGCAAGCAAATATTTTTCACTTTTGCCCAAAGCTTAAATCTGCCCCACAATCGTAAAGAAATACTGTAACTGCCATTTACTCTGTTTTGTAATCAAGCATAATATAGAAGGCAGGGGTGCGCATTTGTTTTCTACATATTTGTAATCTGCAATGTATAGGGCCATAATCATTGTATTCATGGGGAAGCAAAACTTATCATGATTCCCAACGAATACAATGATTCTTCGCCGAATTATTCGGCTGTCTAAAGAAGCCAATTTAAACAAACCCCCCACCCTCCTGACCCCCCAAGACTTACCAAAACTCCCTGGTGGTCCAGCGGGGGGTCAGGAGCCATCTCCTGCACTCACACCCTCGGCTTCCGGTATTCAAAATGGCGCCGATAGCCTCTGACCTACTATGTCACGGGGGCTACCGGTGCCATTGGTCAGCCCTTGTCACATGGTAGGAGCAATGGATGGCCGGCACCATCTTGTGCTCCTACCATGTGACAGGAGCTGACCAATGGCACCAGTAGCCCCTGTGACATAGTAAGGGCAAAGGCTATCGGCATCATTTTGAATACTGGCAGCCGATAGCCTTTGCCCTCACTATGGTAGGGCAAAGGATGTCACATGGTAGGAACTGTCACATGGAGGGAGCACAAGATGGCACCGGCCATCCAGTGCTCCTACCATGTGACAGGGGCTGACCAATGGCACCGGTAGCCCCTGTGACATAGAAGGTCAAAGGCTATCAGCGCCATTTTGAATACCGGCAGCCGAGGGTGTGAGTGCAAGAGATGGCTCCCGGACCCCCCGCTGGATCACCAGGGAGTTTTGGTAAGTCTTGGGGGGTCAGGAGGGTGGGGGGTTGTACTTAATTCAATTTTAGCTGGGAAATGAATAAGAATTAACGCATGTACGTATCGGGGGCCCCCCATGCCGAATGCAACGTATCTGCCCCTCAACGAATACGAATCCCGAATGCAACGTATGGCATCCCTCTGCACATCCCTAGCAGAAGGTAACTATAATATAATGTGCAATCAAATAAAATCATTTTCCGTGTTTCAAGCTGCTCTGCAACATTGTCATCTAGAAAGAACAATTGGGTTTTAAAACGATGTTACTGAAGCTAGAATTTGGATCATTGGAATAGACATTTTACCTAATATTACCACTGTGCATGGCTAAAACATATTTACAATTCAAATATCATAATCGAGACAGAAAAGTCAAATGCTGGATTTTCAATTTGTTTAAACTGTAGTGAGACATAACGGGGCCAAATCATAAAGGCCTTTTTCCCATTCTGTATCTATGGAAAGGACCTTGATGCATCAAGCACTAATGAAATGCATTCAAAATATGGCGCCCTCACTTAAGATGAATTATATATTACATGACACATTGAAAACAGAAAATATGTTTACTTTAATTCATGACTATGTTGTTATTGCCTTCAGTAGTGTACATTAGAGATGCAGCCATGAAACATTTTTGGTTTGGTTTATTCATTCGTTTTGTCCTTTTTGATCAGTATGTTTTTCCAATGTTTCTTTCGTTTCAGTAGTTTATATGCATAAATGGTTTTCTGAGAACATAAATTGAATTTTATGCCTTTAGGTTCTATTTACATGCATACAATCACATTTTGTATGCATAAAAAATGCAGGTGCATAAACAACAGAAATAAATGCAAATCCCTAGTATACTGTACGTGATTGCACTCCTTGTAGATGGCATGTCTCCTTCCCTAGTATACTGTACGTGATTGCACTCCTTGTAGATGGCATGTCTCCTTCCCTAGTATACTGTACGTGATTGCCCTCCTTGTAGATGGCATGTCTCCTTCCCTAGTATACTGTACGTGATTGCACTCCTTGTAGATGGCATGTCTCCTTCCCTAGTATACTGTACGTGATTGCCCTCCTTGTAGATGGCATGTCTCCTTCCCTAGTATACTGTACGTGATTGCACTCCTTGTAGATGGCATGTCTCCTTCCCTAGTATACTGTACGTGATTGCCCTCCTTGTAGATGACATGTCTCCTTCCCTAGTATACTGTACGTGATTGCACTCCTTGTAGATGGCATGTCTCCTTTAAGTCCTTCCTTTTATCCTCATAGTAATTGATTATCAAATTGCAAGTCTAATTCTATCTTCAAAAACAGAAAGACAAATGTCATTTTAAGTGACTTTGGTATTTTTTGTGGATGTGTGCATGACTTGTTTATGACTTGTGTGACTTCCAGTCATAAATCACATGATGTCAGTATGCATTAAAAATATTTAAAGGTTAACAATGTTATTTGAAAGGAGATATTACTGACCTCTGATATCTATACTATAAAGAACAGCAATCATTTTACTTTCTCTACTTGATTATGTGTAGCGTAAAGTATTTGTTATATCATCAGTAGATGTGTTACTTTCTTTGCTTCAAAATTTGTACAAGATCTGCATAGCTGTAAAGTCAGTTCCACTTCATACTGACACTGATATCCTTGCAAGAAGTGATTCATTAAAACCTCATTATTGCTTTAACATGCCTTCTTCTCTTAATTTATTACTGAGGTTAAATCTATTGTGGATGGATTTGAAAGTTCAGTAATGTGATGTGCTCAGATCATTATGTCAACCCCATTAATAAGCAGGTCTTGGCAATAATAGTATATCCATTTGAAATAGGAAAACAGCTCTTGATTTACCAGACTTCATTGAGCTAACTAATGTCTAATTTGATTTTGAGGCCTTAAAAAGATCCCTCTCACTTTTGTTTACTGCATGCCTCTAGTCTTATTAAAATCTGGTTTAACTATTACTGTACGCCAGACTCTATGTTGATATTCTTTTTCATTTTCTGTCAATTTCCTTTAGAGATGGGCATACTTGTTGCAATTTACCCTTGACCTGGAGCTTACCAGCCAATGCAATGTTTTCTTCATTGTGATAACTACTTGTCAGACTCTAGGGAATTCACAAAAGAATTTAACAAAGTCCTGCATCAAATGCTGACTTTACTGCACTGCTGCTGTGTTCTTAAAGGTGAATTTCAAAAACCCTGACGTGTGCCCAAAACGAGAGATGCTTGAATATGTTGGACCGGCACTTGCCGAGAGGCTTTTAAAATCCACCCGGATATGCAGGAATCGCCAGAAAAAAAGTTTTTTCCAGGAAAGCGGCAGGGTGAGGCATGGGCGTTCCTGGATTTCACATTGAAACCATCATTTAAATACCTGTGCAGGCCAGGGTCCCCTGCCACATAACTTTACTTCTGCTATGGATGGCTTGTAAGTCATACAACCAAAAAAAAAAAAAAAAATACGAAGATCAGCGGTGTTTTAAGGATTGGAGATAACAGGGAAGAAGGGAAGCAATTTAACTAGTGGGGCTTAGAAATTCCTATCCCTTACCTGGGTGAGCTAGGAACAAACTATGAGAATAGCCAATAGGATCAGTAAATGTGGCTTTTAAAATCCTTCCACTTACATGGTAAAAAAACAGCATTTGCGCACATAGGCGCATACCCACTTAAAAATGAGCGCCCATGTGCGTGCGCTCAGCCTATTTTATACCATGTGGGCCAGATTTTAAGAGGTACACGAGGGCTCATGTTATAAAATCCGGGGTCGGTGCACGCAAGGGGGTGCACTTTGCAAGCGCCGAGCCCTATGGGAGCCCCGATGGCTTTCCCCGTTCCCTCCAAGGCCACTCCCCCCCACCTTCCCCTCCCTTCCCCTATCTAACTAGCCCTACCTAAATCCCCCCCCCCCCCCACACACCTTTATTTTGCTATTTACGCCTGCCTGTGGCAGGCGTAACTTGCATGCGCCTGCCGGCTGCCGGCGAGTGATCCCCCAGCACGGCTCTGTGCCGGAGGCCTCAGTCCCGCCCCCTAACCGCCCCCGGACTGGGGCCCTACTCATGCCCCCACCCCTTCCCGCCCCTTTTTCAAAGCCCCGGGACATACTCGCGTCCCGGGGCTTGCGAGCATCGCCGGGCCTATGCAAAATAGGCTCGGTGCGTGTAAACCCCCTGCGCACATAAATCCAGCCGGATTTACACTCGCAGGGCTTTTAAAATGTGCCCCTGTGTGCATAAACACGTGTATGTTATAAAATAGCCACGTCCCAGGGTGCAAGCTGGCAAACATGTGCGCCCACAGGCCCGTTTAAACTTTACTGTCCCTGATTGTAATCATTGATCTTAAAACAAAACAATCAAAATAGCAAGCATTCATTAAGACATAAAGACTAAGGTCCTGATTCCCCAAAACCTCCCATTTTGTGTCCCTGGAAAAAAAAAAAAGTTTAAAGGTGAATTTTCAAAAGATGTGCGTTAAAAATAGCATTATGTGTGTAAAATAGCAGAGCCGCTAGTATATGCTATTTTAAAAACTGCAACATGCACACATAAATCAGGGACCATGAGTAAATTTGTGCATGTAAAAAAAGGGGTAGGCCTGGGATATCCCGGAGAGGGGCCAAGTTGCTATTTTACAACCTAAAACAGTGATGTGCTTAAGACTTTTACTTGCATATATTTATTACTGCTCAATATCATGTGTAAATGAGCAAAAACATCTTAAAAATGAAAAAAATGACTGGCAGGGGGTCTGGGTGAAATGGGGGGATTTCAGGCTGAAGAGCCAGGAGGGTCTTCACAAGCTGCAGATGGACTGGGTGAACTGGTAGACTAATTGGTAAAACTGATTATTTCATTGCCGCATGCATGTTATAAAATCCCCAGACTTAAGCATGTAAAAGATGTCTTACAATGGGTAAATGTGTCTAAATAATGCAAGTAAAATCTATTCTTGTATCCCTTTAAAATTCAAAGTACAAATACACGGGTATATCATTTGCCCACATTTATCCGTCTAAATTCCAATTTATCTGGCTAAGTAGCACCTTTGCCGCTACTTGGACAAATTTGAATTTATCCAGTTAAGTAGTGCTTTTTTTTAGCTTTATCCAGCTATCTTATATGACCAAATAAGTCCAAAAAGCCCTTCTTAGATGGACAAGTATCGCTTTTTAGACTTATCTGGTTAATTTCCCTACTATTCCAGATAACTCGGAAATTGTGCAACATGTGTTTTTTACATGTGCAAGAATATGTGCATTCATATGCACTCATATTTTATAACATGCGCAAATCATATCCACGCAGGTTATAAAATACAGCAACAACTTTGCATATGCCCATATAATTGCTTAAATAGGCACATGCTAGCAGTTTTGAAAGTTATCCTTATAATGAGGCAGGCCCTAAAATTAGAGTTTCAGAGTATTAATACATTGATTCATCTCTGTTTTCAAGATATCCACAATGAATATGTGTGAGATAAATTTGCATACCATTGAGACAGTGCGTGCAAATATATCTCACGCATAATCATTGAGGATAGTGAAAACTAAGTCCTTTTGTGGCTCTTGAGAATCAGAATTAGCCCCCTTTGTTCCCCCTACGCTCGTAGCCCAAGGGTCCCGCGGCTGGAACCGAGTATGCTACCTTTGGCGAGTGGGGGGGGGGGGCAATGTCAGCATGCGTGGGCTGCGTAATCAGCCATGCCAACTTTGCGCTTGGGCCCCCGTCATCATCAGCGCTGACATCGCGCGTGGGCGCATCATCAGCCTGCGCCCAATTTGCATGGCTGAAGAGGAAGCATCCCCGCCAACTTCCCGGTGTTCACGGCGTACGTGGAGCTGGGTTATCGGCAGTGTCTGCACACATTGGGGTAGATTTTAAAAAAATGCGCGTTCGCGTACTTTTGTTGGTGCATCAGTCGCAAACAAAAGTACGCTGGATTTTATAAGATACGCGCGTAGCCACGCGTATCTTATAAAATCCTGGACCGGTGCGCGCAAGGTTGCCGATTTTGGGCAGCCGGCGCGCGCCGAGCCACGCAGCCTGCCTCCGTTCCCTCCGAGGCCGCTCCGAAATCGGAGCGGCCTCGGAGGGAACTCTCTTTCGCCCTCCCCTCACCTTCCCCTCCCTTCCTCTACCTAACTTACCCCCCCCCCGGCCCTATCTAAACCCCCCCCTACCTTTGTCCACGGATTTACGCCTCCCGGAGGGAGAAGTAAATCCACGCGCGCCAGCGAGCCGCTGGCGCGCCGAGACGCAACCCAGGGGTGGTTCCGGAGGGCGCGGCCACGCCCCCGGACCGCCCCTGGCCGAAACCATGCCCCCGGGCCCGCCCCCGAAACGCCGCGATCGGCCCCGCCCCTGACACGCCCCCGACAAAAAAACCCCGGGACTTACGCGAGTCCCGGGCTCTGCGTGCGCCGGCAGGCCTATGGAAAATAGGCGCGCCGGCGCACAAGGCCCTGTTCGCGTAAATCCGGGCGGATTTACGCGAGCAGGGCTTTTAAAATCCGCCCCAGTGTGGAGCCGCTGAAAAGTATAAAACAAGAAGATTATATACTAAGCAATGTCTTAGTTTAAAGCAGGCTTTCTGTTGTGCTGAATGCCTCTGGCAAAAACCAGGAATGATCATGATAAGGAGAAGGTAGTGCTGGCTTATCAGGAATAAAGAATATATTGTTCACAAGCAAAGAAGAATTATATGACTAGAACCTTAGTTCAAGGTGGGTACTAAGAAAAATAGTCAGGTGACAAATGTCCTTATTTAGAGGGTATTGCACAGCTTTTTGCTCAGAAGACTGTGCATCTATATCAGACAGCAAATCTAAATGATGATACAAAGGGAATTGAGCGGGGAAGCCTACAGTCAGAATCTGAACTAGTTGAACAATATTGGTCTGTTTTTGAGCCAGTATCAGAAAAAGAGGTAGCTTCTGTGATATCAACACTGTGCTCTTAAAACTGTGCTTTACATCACTGTCAATTTTCGTTGCTTTGCAAACTGAAAGATGTTTTTGGAAAAACTTTGGTACTGGAGTTCTACCTGATGAACGTAAAGTAGCCAGAGTAAAAACAATTTTAAGAACATAAGAACAAAAGAAATTGCCATATTGGGTCAGGCCAAGGGTCCATCAAGCCCAGCATCCTGTTTCCAACAGTGGCCAATCCAGGCTACATGTACCTGGCAAGTACCCAAAAACTAAGTAGATCCCAACCAATAATAGCAGTGGTGATTCCCTAAGTCAAAATGATTAATAGCAGATAATGGACGGCGGATAGTGGTCCTACTTCACAACATTGGCAAAAGAGAGGAGGCTGGAAACTACAGGCCAATTAGCCTTATCTCAGTGGTGGGAAAATTAATAGAGAGAGATTGCTTAAAGAAAGGATAGTGAACTATCTACAATCCAATAGATTACAGGATCTGAGACAACATGGTTTTACTAGCGGAAGGCCCTGTCACAAATCTCACTGATATTTTTGATTGGTTGACTAGCGAATTGGATCAAGAAAGAGCAATAGATGAAGTTTACTTGGATTTCAGCAAGGCTTTTGATACAATCCACATAGAAGGCTCATAAATAAAATGAGAAATCTGGGAGTGGGTCCCAAGGTGGTGGAATGGATTTCAAATGGGCTGACTGACAGATACCAGTAAATAGGGATGGACCTTCAGGGAAAAACAAGATAAAAATAAGATAAAAAACAAGATGAGACAAAATTTTCTATTTTGTTTTGGATCATTTTCAAAATGGAATGAGTTAAATTCCAATGCAATTTCAAACGAATCTTGATTCGTTTTGAAAACCTATTTAAAATAAAAGTTGTCAGTCAGGCCTAAGCCCGAAGTCAGGGCCCCAGCTAGAAAGTAGGCCAAGATCTACAGCTGGGGTCATGGTCTATGTTTGAGAGCAGTGCCAGGGTCTCGTCCAAGGCCCTGTCCCAATTCCGGGGCCTAGGCCAAGACCTAAGCAAAGGCCCAAGTCTGGGAAATTTTCCAACAACCTCTCCACCATACTTACCAAGTCTGATGCTGAGTTCTGGCCTGGTCCAGACACCGGAGCTTCAGCCCAGACCCAGACCAAATTCTGGGGCCCAGTCATGAGGCAGGGTACTGATGCCTGGGCCTTGGTCTAAGCCAGGGCCCAGACCCAGGCCTGGAAAAATGGCCCATCCAGAGCCTGGGTCCCAATGGCAGGGACTCTTGATACCTGGTCCTCAGCCTAGACTAGGGCCCAGACCCAATGCTGCAGCCCAACCCAGATGCCAGGTCCCGATACTGGGGATTCAGCCCAGGCCTGACATTGTGACCAGGTCCAGAGACCAGCTTTCAATGGCATGGCCTCAGACCAGATCCAGACCTAATTCCAGGGCCTGGCCCAGATGCTGGGACCTGATATCTTGGCCTTGGTCTAGGACAGGTCCGGACACAGGCCCAATGATGTGGCCCAGCCCAGAGGCTAAGTTCTGATGCAGGAACTTCAGACCTATTAGTAAAAATTTGTAAACTGTCATTAAAATCATCCATTGTACCTGAAGACTGGAGGATAGCTAAAGTAACCCCCATATTTAAAAAGGGCTCTGGGGCGATCCGGGAAACTACAGACCAGTTAGCCTGACTTCAGTGCCAGGAAAAATAGTGGAAAGTATTCTAAACATCAAAATCACAGAACATATAGAAAGACATGGTTTAATGGAACAAAGCATGGCTTTACCCAAGGCAAGTCTTGCCTCACAAATCTGCTTCACTTTTTTGAAGGAGTTAATAAGCATGTGGATAAAGGTGAACCTGTAGATGTAGTGTACTTGGATTTTCAGAAGGCATTTGACAAAGTTCCTCATGAGAGGCTTCTAGGAAAAATAAAAAGTCATGGGATAGGTGGCGATGTCCTTTCGTGAATTACAAACTGGCTAAAAGACAGGAAACAGAGAGTAGGATTAAATGGACAATTTTCTCAGTGGAAGGGTGTGGGCAGTGGAGTGCCTCAGGGATCTGTATTGGGACCCTTACTTTTCAATATATTTATAAATGATCTGGAAAGAAATACAACAAGTGAGGTAAATTTGCAGATGATACAAAATTGTTCAGAGTAGTTAAATCACAAGCAGATTGTGATAAATTGCAGGAAGACCTTGTGAGGCTGGAAAATTGGGTATCAAAATGGCAGATGAAATTTAATGTGGACAAGTGCAAGGTGATGCATATAAGGAAAAATAACCCATGCTAAAATTACACAATGTTAAGTTCCATATTAGGTGCTACTACCCAAGAAAGAGATCTAGGCGTCATAGTGGATAACACATTGAAATCATCAGTTCAGTGTGCTGTGGAAGTCAAAAAAGCAAACAGAATTTTGGGAATTATTAGAAAGGGAATGATGAATAAAACGGAAAATGTCATAATGCCTCTGTATCGCTCTATGGTGAGACCACACCTTGAATACTGTGTACAATTCTGGTCGCCGCATCTCAAAAAAGATATAATTGTAATGGAGAAGGTACAAAGATGGGCGACCAAAATGATAAAGGGAATGGAACAGCTCCCCTATGAGGAAAGACTAAAGAGGTTAGGACGTTTCAGCTTCGAGAAGAGATGGCTGAGGGGGGATATGATAGAGGTGTTTAAAATCATGAGAGGTTCAGAACGGGTAGATGTGAATCGTTTTTTTATTCTTTCGGATAATAGAAAGACTAGGGGGCACTCCATGAAGTTAGCATGTGGCATATTTAAAACTAATCGGAGAAAGTTCTTTTTCACTCAATGCACAATTAAACTCTGGAATTTGTTGCCAGAAGATGTGGTTAGTACAGTTATTATAGCTGTGTTTAAAAAAGGATTGGATAAGTTCTTGGAGGAGAAGTCCATTACCTGCTATTAAGTTGACTTAGATAATAACCACCGCTATTACTAGCAACAGTAACATGGAATAGACTTAGTTTTTTGGGTACTTGCCAGGTTCTTATGGCCTGGATTGGCCACTGTTGGAAACAGGATGCTGGGCTTGATGGACCCTTGGTCTGACCCAGAATGGCATGTTCTTATGTTCTTATGTTCCATAGCCAAGGCCTTGTTCCATAGCCAAGGCCTTGGAGCTCCGCTTCCATATCTTTGGCTCTTCTTCACCAAATAATGCCATCTGCTGAGCTCATTGTGCCAGAGTTAATTAACTTCAGTACATCCTCCTCAGTGAAGGGTGCCATTTTGATATATGTCAGGTAATTTAAAGGCAAGGTGAAAGAGGCTATTTTATTTATTTATTTGTTGAGTTTTATATACCGTCATTCGGTGCAGCCATCACAACGGTTTACAAGATTCAAACAGAATACAGATAGTTAAGCATTTGCTGATCATCGCAAAAATAACAATGGGAGGGATGTCGGGAGGGGGGGAGAGGGAGGGTGGAAAACTGGGGAAGAAATGGAAAGAAAGGGAAGGAGGAAAGTAATGGTATTGAGATTTATTAATCTTAGAGGCAGTCTCTTTGTGTTGTTTCTTATAAGTTCACAGACAAAAAAAATATCCTTCAAAAACTGAAAGAAGGGTCTATCTGAAGAAAATAGAGAAAAGCATTAGCTTTGTCAAGTTATATGTAAAATATTGATAAGACAGGTTAAATGAGAATTTTAAATGAAGTTTGCCATAGAGTCACAAACTCATAATAAAAACATTTTAAAATATATCCAAAGCAGGAAACCTGTGAGGGAGTCAGTTGGACCGTTATATGATTCAAGGGGTTAAAGAGGCTCTTAGTGAAGATAAGGCCATTGTGGAAAGACTAAATTAATTGCTTGCTTCTGTGTTTACTAATGTGCATGTTAGAGAGATACCGATTCCAGAGATGCTTTTCAAAGGTGATGATTCAGATGAATTGAACCAAGAAGATGTAGTATTACAAACTGACAAACTAAAGAGTAGTTAATCATTTGGACCAGATGGTAAACACCCCAGGGTTCTGAAAGAGCTCAAAATTGAGATTTCAGATCTATTAGTAAAAATTTGTAACCTATCATTAAAATTGTCCATTCTGGAGGGTGGACAATGTAATCCCCAATATTTTAAAAGGGCTCAGAGTGATCCGGAAAACTATAGACCAGTGAGACTGACTACAGTGCTGGGAAAAATAGTGGAAACTATTCTAAAGGAACAAAATCATAGAGCATATAGAAAGACATGGTTTAATTTTATTTATGTATTTGTTTTATTTATATTCTGCTTTTTGGCACTTCAAAGCAGTTTACATTCAGGTACTGTAGACACACAGCCAGCATGGATTTATCCAAGGGAAGTCTTGTCTCACAAACCTGCTACATTTTTTTTAAGAGGTTAATAAACATGTACAACAACATTTAAGACACTTTTGAAATCATTTTTTGTTGGAACTAGCATTCAGCTAACTGAAGAATAAGTGCCAATTCAATTTGTCATAAGAGAGAAAGGAGCACTAAATGAGACCACAGAGGCAGAATTGTACATTTTGTGTATTTGTTTACATTGTAGTATATTCAGTGTAATGTTTTAAATTGATTATGTAAATGTGTCAGTTGCTTAGAGTACAAATACAAATGTGGATAACAATGAACCAGTAAATGCAGTGTATTTGGATTTTCAGAAAGCATTTGACAAAGTCCCTCATGAGAGGCTTCTAAGAAAACTGAAGAGTCATGGGATAGGAAGTGATGTAGTTTTGAGGATTACAACTGCTAAAAGACAGGAAACAGAGTAAGATTAAATGATTTCACAGTTGAAAAAGGAAAACAGTGGAGTGTCTCAGGGATCTGTATTTGGAATGATGCTTTTTAAATATATTTATAAATGATCTGCAAAGGGGGTACGATGAGTGGGGTGATCAAAGTTGGAGATAACACAAATTTATTCACAGTAGTTAAATCACGTGTGGCTTGTGATAAATTGCAGGAGGACCTTACGAGACTGGGATACTGGGCTCCAAATGGCAGATGAAATTTAATGTGGACAAGTGCAAAGTGATGCATATAGGGAACAAAAACCCATGCTGTAGATACATAATGTTAGGTTCCATATTAGGAGCTACCACCCAGGAAAATGTTCTAGGTGTCATAGTGGATAATACATTGAAAGTGTCAGCTTAGTGTGCTGTGGCAGTCAAAAAAGCAAAAAGAATGTAGGAGTTATTAAGAAGGGAATGGTGAATAAATCTTAGAATGTCATGATGCCTCTTTTTTGCTCCATAGTGAGACTGCACCTAGAGTACTGTGTGCAATTCTGTTCACCACATCTCAAAAAAGGCATAGTTACACTAGAGAAGGTACACAGAAGAGCAACTAAAATAATAAAGGGGATGGAACAGCTCTCCTATGAGGAAAGGCTAAAGAAGTTAGTGTTTTCAGCTTGGAGAAGAGACAGCTGAGGAGGAATATGATAGAGGTCTACAAAATCATGAGAGGACTAGAATGGGTAAATGTGAATTTACTTTTTCAGATAATAGAAGGACTAGAAAGCAATCCATGAAATTTGCAAGTAGCACATTTAAAATAAACGAGAGAAAATTATTTTTCACTCAATGCACATAAGCTCTGGAATTTGTTGCAGGAGGATGTGGTTAGGGAAGTTAGTGTAGCCGGGTTTAAAAATGTTTTGGAGAAATTCCTGGAGGAGAAGTCCATAAACTGCTATTAATCAAGGAGACACTGGGGGTAATTTTCAAAAGGAGTTACACATGTAAATGTAACTACTATTGTAGCAATTTTCAAAAGCCATTTACTGGAGTAAAGTGCACTTACACAAGTAAATCCTATGGACAATTCAATGGCATATATTATAGCAATTTTCAAAAGCCCACTTACTCAAGTAAAGTGCATTTACTCGAGTAAAACCCTGTTTTACTCGAGTAAATGCTTTTTAAAATCAGGCTCTTAGGGAATAGCCACTGCTATTACTCACATTAGTAGCATTGTATATATTTAATGTTTGGGTACTTGCCAGGTACTTGTAACCTGGATTGGCCACTGATGGAAACAGGATTCTGGGCTTGAAGCACCCTCAGTCTGACCTAGTATGGCTATTTCTTAGGTTCTTATGTTCAACTGTTAATTAACTCTGGTGAAAAGACCCCAGTGGAAGGTATCAGTTGGTGAAGAACAGCCAAAGAAAGAAGATGATAAAGAGGAGCTAACAGGCCCAGCCTCCAGGTCTGGGACCAGGTCCTTGCCTAGGCTGAGAACTAGGTGTCAGAAATTGGACATTGGTATCATTGGTATCATTCCTGAATCTAGCCCTGTGATCAGGCCCCGGCCTTCAGGCTGGACTGTAGCACTGTGCTGGGCCCAGGCCCAGGCCTAGGCCCCGGCCTAGGCCAAGGCCCCAGCAGTGGGTCCCGGTTTCCAGACAGGGCCTCAGTGTCATGGCCTGGGTCCAGACATCTGCCTCCTACCTGTAACAAAGAAATATATGAGTGTCCTGTACAGAGTGGAAGTTACTACCATAACTACCTTACTTAACCAGCTATGTCTGAATATTGACACCTCAGTGCACAACAATAAAGCTATGGAATCCGTTACCAGAGGATGTGGTCAAGGCAACTAACATAGTGGGGTTCAAAACAGAGTTGGACATGTTATTACCCAATAGGGAAGCCAGTACTTATCTCTGGAAGAGAGATATAAGAAAAAGATCAACATGTGGATTTGCTGGAAAACAGTGACCTGGACTGGCTATTGTCAGACACAGGATGCTGGACATTGGTCTAACCTAGCAGACCACTTCTTATGTTCATTCTTCTACATATTCCAGTCCAGGCCTTAGCCTACCGGTTGTATCCTTCCTCTGACTCCAAACTCTTAAGGCTGCCCCCAGACTTTCAAGTTCACTTCTATTTTGGCTGCTTATATCACAGCTCTTGCAGTTACACTCAAAGCAGCTGCCTGTATATTTATACATAAACAGTCATCCTACTCGTGCCACATTTCCTATATCTCTTAGCTCTCACCAGGGCCTTCTCATGCTTTAACATCTAGTTTCTACTGACTCTTGCTCACCTTCCTTCCCCTTTCTTGGCTACCTCCCCCCCTTCTGGGCTAGCAGTTTGGGCTTTTACCAGATGCCAAAGCATCCAAATTGTTTCTAGAAGCCCAATTAAGCCAAATTGGGTCCAGTGCTGTAAATGGCCTTGGACTACATGTCCAGGAGGCATTTTTTTCCTCTATGAGGTCACTTTCTGTCAGACAAGGACCTCAAAAACTCCATTCTCCAGAATTCCTGTGGGTTTACTTCCTCTCCAGGTTTTCATATACTCTCTTGAGCTCTCCTTGGTGCCAAATTGCTGTAAAACCAGTGACAGACAAATTGATCTGTCACACTAGACTTCATTGAGGTATAGTTATCTATTTTGCAAAAACCTATATACCAAGGCATTTTCACACATCTTTTTTTTTTTATAATTCATAAATAATTAGCTACTTTGCATATTTTCCTAGTTCATTATTTATGAATTTAAATAAGATTTTGCTAATAGCAGACTACATGCAAAAGTTTCTAACCTGCAAGGTGCCAAACCTGTGACTATCTTTACTAACAGGGCTTTGTATGGGAAAAGCGCACAAAAAGATTGATTTTAAAAGCCCTACACATGCCAAAACTGGGAGATATAGGCATGTCTTGGGTCAGTGCATGCCATGCCAGTTTTAAAAAGAACATGAGTATGCGCGTATCTCCCGGTATGCGCACAAATAAAAGCGTTTTATAAAGGGGCAGGACATGCACATGGTCTGGGCGGAGCATGGGCGGGACATGGGCGTTCCGGGAAGTTATCTTGAAATGTGCATGTAACGTATTTACATGCGCAAGCGCATGCCAGGGTCCCCACCACATAACTTTACTTCTGCTCTGGACAGCATGTACGTATTAAAATATAAAAAAAAACTCTGTGAGTCAGCAGGATTTTAAGGGTCAGCGTTAAAAGGATTAAAGGGAAACTAAATAACAGAAGGGTTAGGAAATCTGATCCGTTAACTTGGCAAACTGGGAAAAAGGGCTAGTGTGTCAGCGCATGTTGTTTTTAAAATCCCCCCACCTGTGTGGTAGAGCTGGCATTTGCGTGCACATGAGCACATCCATATAAAATTGTGCATACATGTATGCGTGTACAGTCGATTTTATAACATGCATACATATACATGTGTATGTTATAAAATGGCCGCATCCACTGGGGCAGCCGGCATAAGTGTGTACATGTATGCCTGCATGACTGTTTCAAAGTTGTCCACAAAGAGAACACATTTTAATGTGTTTTGTGCATTTGAGGTGTTTGTGCATATTTTCCCATGCGAAGCTCCACAAGTTAGTACATCGGCCCCTAGGAGTGGTTTTCTATTCCCCTCAATTTCTAAGGAGCTGTCATTTGTACCAGTATGAAAAAAAAAGGTGACAATGCCTCTGTACAAATCAGTGCTGAGACCTTATCTTGATTATTTTGTCCAGTTCTGGAGACTATTTCTTCAAAATATATATAGAGTGCAGGCATTGAGAGAAGCAATATCAAAATGGTGCAGTGCCTTGCACAATAAGCTTGATGAATTGAAACTTAAGAACTTAAACATGTATACCCTAGACTAGAGGAGAGGAGGGAGGGGGATATGCTAGCAAATTTCAAATACAGGACGTTCTTAGACATAAGACATAACTGGTTCCTGAAAAATGTATCTTATATCGAAATGTTGTACATTGAAACTGATTGTCTCAAAAGAACAATGTTATAAATGGGGGATTGGTTCCAGCACCAGGTTTCGATACCCTATTTTCACCAAAATAAACTGGTGTTTAATAATATATAATACTGTATACAGCACATACACGTTTTAAAGCATTACTCTTTTGCCAAAAAAGGAAAGTGTCAAGGCATGCTTACAGGACATTGCACTGACACTGTTTTAGGAGCAGAAGTTCTTCTGATGTCACCTCACCAAGCCGTAGGGTCATCAGCCTACCAATGTGCCTGTTGGGAGACACTTGTGCATCTTAAAGTTGAAACAATTATCCAGCTCTGTATAGAATTGCGTAATTTAATCTGCATATTCCAACATGGGCATCAGGTCAAATTTATGCAAAAAAAAAAAAAAAAAGTTGAAACAAGTGTTATAAGTTGGATAATGGGTGTCAGTTTAGAAATTTTGAAATGCCTTCAGTTGAGGACTTCCTATATCTCAGATGCAAACCTTTTAGAGTAGAAAGGAAATTCTAGAAGAAGAGGACATGATGAGGTTATAGAGATGGACTTAAGGGAAAAATGTCTTCACCCATGGAACTGTTGTCAGAGTGGCAATGGTCTAGCCCAGTCTTGTTCAGGGTTCACACACACACACACACACAGACACACACACTCTAGGCAGAACACTTACTATGAAGTAGAAATAACTCAGCACTCTTCCATGGCAGTATGCAAGCATATTTTATTTCAGAAACTAGGATAGAAAAATAATAAACATTATGCACATGGCTACTTTGTTCTCTGAATGAGAGTTTGTGCTGGTAAGACCAGGCACACCAGCAGGAAGAAAGGGGGTGCACATTCAGGCTCATTCAGACAAGCTACAGTCCTACCCCTTCCCATATGGGGCAGGTGACACAGGGAATATTAACCCCTTGCTGTATGCTTTAAAGGATGACATTTTGCTATCTATCCTCCAAAAGGAACAACCTCCCAGAGCATCTGGCGAAGGCATTAACAGTAACAGAATTCAAGAAAACATGAATTAAGCTCAGTTGTGAAAATGTGAGGTAGCTCAGGAGATCAGGAGTGGACAATGCAAAATAAATGGGCCTCGTGGCCTTTATGCGTCATTAACTTTCTATGTTTCTCTTTTTAACATTTGGAATTCAATAATCAAATTAGTTAGAATTGTTGAAATATTTGGTTCTGTTTCTATTTCATTTTTCTCCATTTTGCAACTAATCCTTGTTAATTTCTCTGTTTTTCAGTCTTTCTGGTGAATTTATTTGATTTCAAGGAGTCATACCTCATTGAAAAGCTCAATATGGGACAAACAGTGATACCTTCATTCTATCTCTTTCCAGTAAACACATCTACATTTCTTATCTGCTGTCAATGAAATCAGTGAATCTGTGAAAAGCTCTGGAGCTATAGATGTGCAACTTGACAAAGATTTTTTAAATGTTTGATTTTGGATGATTCATAATAATAATTATCACAATATGTATTCATATATTTGGTATATTTGCTCCCCTGTGTCATGTCACTGAGAAGCCAAGGCTAATTATATAAACTAAAAACCATGCCTTTGTTTGATATCAATACGTTTTTCAGAATGAAAAAGCTAATTTTTTGTTCTTTTCAAATGGCATAAACCGAGTCAGCAGTACCTCTGAAAAATACTTACATTTTCATTTGCATTCGTTTTCAGAAATTTGTACGTGCAATTCAGAGTTGCACATACAAAAATACTCTGTGCATGCACATCAGAAGTTAAGCCCACAATTTGGTAAGTTGTATGCACAACTTATATGTGTGCACAAAGTTCTTTTGTTTGCTCAACTACAGAACTACATGCACAAACTTCCAAACTTGGAAAAAACCAAAAAGAAACAAACAAGAAAATAAAATGAAAACAAATACAAATCTACACTGAAATGAACCAAAACAAGAATCTTTGGACTTAACATCCCTAAAATCCATTCGTAAGGTTATACATAAAAGAATGTAACAAATAAATCCATAATAATAATTATCATGTTTACTTGTGGCTGCCTTAACTAAAATTTCTCAAAGGGGGTTATTTATCAAAGTATTATACAGTGTTTTCGCATGCAGTAGGGGGTTTTCGCATGTGTTAAGCAGCTTTAACGCATGCGAAAATGCCTTAAAGCATGCAAAAATGCCTTTAACGCATGCGAAAGCACAATAACGCATGGTGCGATGCAAATGAGAAAAATAGGAGGAGTTTGGGGTGGGATATGTGGCCAAATGGGCTGGGCTCACAGTTTTGCGAAGCCATAACACATGGCTTTAATGCAAATTTTAACTATACCTTTTTCATTTGCATAAAGCTGTGTGATAGGGCTTTATTGCGCATTGCGATGTTTTCACACATGCCATTTTTAGTAGTTTTAAGCTCCTGGAGAGCCAGCCTAGCTGCCAGGGAGTCCATCTAGCTAGGTTGAGAGAACATTGCACAAATCTCATCTTTGGGTGAGTTTCCTCACTCTGAAGGTCATCAAATCTTCACAAGAGAGCACTGTTCTGTTTGTACGTCTCACTTTGAATGTCAAAGTGGCCCCTAACCCCTACACTAATACCTAAACCTCACCTCGAGTGACTAGGTGGGCCTCTTATAGAGATATAAATACCTACCTAGGATGAGGGCATTATGGCTAAGCTCTCTTTCTTTCTCTCTCTCTCTCTCTTCTTGTAGAAGGGCCCTGACAGCTAGATAAACTGCCTATTACCATAAAACATGCCCCATTTTCCTATCACATGCACTATTTAGTGCATTTTGATAAATCCAGGCCAAAGTGAGGTACAAATAAAATACAAAGTCATTGCAGAAATGTAAACAAACTAGGTAATAGATAATGCCATATAACAAACAATGAAAATCAAAACAAACAGATAGTAAAACACAGGCAAAAGTTTGATTCAAGATGAACAGTGATTTATACATAACTTTACACCTATATTACATTGTTACTATGCTGACAGAGAAAAACATTGGATTGGTGTGGGCTACATTCATAAATGGTTATAGCGCAGATTTGCCCAGTCAGGCTTGTATCCTAGATGCCATCATCTGACATGAGAATCATCATTAGTATGAGCACCTACTCTAGGTCCTATTGTCAGGAAATGTGATGTTTCCTTACCACCACCTTAAGTAATCATTCCTGACTTTTTTTTTTTTCCAGAGTCCACTTTCCCTCTTCCCCTTCTCCCTCCCTCTGCCTTCCCTGCCCCATCGTATCTCTCCAGTCCCATTGGTCCTCTCCCCATCACTTGTCTTCTTCCTCGCCCTATCCCAGAATGAATGGGTTGGTGGAAGGGGACATGTGTGGATGGTGTATTGAGATACTTGTGCAATAGGTAAGAATCTAGCAAAACTGCTTTAGAACAGAAAATTGCCACAATGCTGACTGTAACAATCTGGTTCTGTCTCTTTAAAAGCAGTGAAAACATGACTCCAAAAAGGCTTTTCCCCCAGTTCTTTCCAGAAACATTTTTCCAATTTCATGCCAGCTGCTACGCTTTATCATGGGAGGAAAAATAAAATAAAAAATGCAATGGGAGCTATGCAGACTAAAGGAAGACCACCAAGACTTTCTCCTGCTCTGAGTTAAATTAAATCTATATGGGGTAGAGACTATGGGAAGGTGAATGAAGCCACATATCTAGATAGGTGAATAACTATTTGTGGCAGGGCTAGAGA
Source organism: Rhinatrema bivittatum (assembly GCF_901001135.1). Classification (NCBI taxonomy): domain Eukaryota; kingdom Metazoa; phylum Chordata; class Amphibia; order Gymnophiona; family Rhinatrematidae; genus Rhinatrema; species Rhinatrema bivittatum. The sequence continues at coordinate 127,627,077 of NC_042617.1, read as the reverse complement.
CACAGGGAAACCCGAGACTTGAAAGCATAGTCAGGCTCCACTCCAAATATTTTTTGTCAAGCCCTTACAAATAAGTTCAAATAGTAGCCAAATATCCCCCCTTTACATTCAGGAAAAGCTAACATTTGGCTGCTAATCACCTGGTAGAAGTTCTAACATCCAGGGATGAATCAGTTCCTTTGTGCTTTGGTTGGAAAAGGATGTTTTAAGATATTATTACAATTACAATACATTTGTAATACAAATCTATGCAGACCATGCAGAAGCAGCTGGAGAGGTAGAAGGATACGGAGCACATAATGGCTTCATTTCAGTGCAACCAATAAACAATTAAGAAAGCTCATCAAACCTGCATAAAAAAGATACATTCCAATATTAATTGTACAGCAGTATTATACAAAAAATTAGCAATTGGGGTCATATTGCATTCAAACCATTTAAAAGAAAGCTATAATAGTGCTGGAATATAAATATAGCCCTTCCTGGCTACATTTTTTGGGCATTTTAGCTTCAATATCAATTTAAATCCCAATGCGTTCAGAAAAGAAAATCTACTTTAGCTTCCATTATAAAGTGAGCTGAAAGAAAGGGCTCCCTCCCCGCCCCGCACGCACCCACCACTACACACACACACACACACATACATACATATACATGGGTGGAAAAAAAACATAAGCATTTTTCATAGTTAATAATTTGATTTTGAAGTCCAGGCATACCAGAAAGCAAAATATTCAATACTATTAATTCAGTTTTGCAAAATATGTTCTTAATTTAAAAATGATTTTGCTAGGAGAGGTAGTGCAGTAATAAAGCAGTTATTGACTAAATCTTATTGATTGTGCAGTCCTCGGGCAAAGAACACTGACCTTACTCACACTCTTATTGCTTACTCTTTCCCTGGCCTTCTTCATCTATGCTGGTTCAATAATATATTATTAATATATATTTTTAGCAAAAACCAAACTGTATGCTACAAGGTTTGGACTTGCTAGTGATTTTTTTTTTTTTATGCCACACTGCCTTTGGGGCGTTTAGTGGAAGAATAAACTTCACAGCCAAGTTAGATTAGTTGCCAAATACTTTTTCATACAGAGATTTGTTATAACTGACTGGTAACAAAAAAAATATATCTTAATGGAAAACAGAAGGCATTCACACAGATGGTCTCACGCACTGATATTCACAGTGCAAAGATAATTTATGCTATGAAGATACTATACAGACAGTAGATGTTTGGGGCAAAAAAACAATGCCGCATTTAATTCAGTCCTTCATGACCCTCAACCAGATATGCTTTTCAGGATAACCAAAATGTGCCATATGTTTTGTTACCCTCTATGTTGCCTATTATTTTGTTTAATTATGAGTCATATATTCCATGTATATCTTTGTCATCTGTATGTTGCTTTCCTTGCAATTATGTATGTTCAATTGCACATCACCTGATGATAGTTCACCAGCCCTTTAGACTGCAAGGTCCTTGGGTCAGGGAATTACCTACTGTACCTGATTGTAACTCTCCTTGACCTCGGATTTAGAAAGGAGAATAATTAAATCTAAAATCCAAATTAATAGTGACTGAGATGGTGATTATTTTCCTTGGGCTCAATATTTAAAAGAATCCAGCTAAATAAGTTAGCCGGATAAGAGTGATCTGGCTAACTTACATAGGACTTACACAGGTTATGCTCCTGAATATTCACAGATAAGTTTAAAGTTAACCAGATCAGTCTTATCCGGCTAACTTTAGACAGGTCTGACTTACTGGCAAGCATAGCCAGATAAGTCTAAATATCACTACTTATCTGGCTAACGGGGTTATTTTCCAAGTCACGATAGAACCCTTACCATATGCATTAGGGCCTTATCACGATGGTAAGATTTAAATTAGGGGGAGGGGAGGAGTCGGGGTGGAGTTGGGAGGAAATTATGCTAAGCGGCGATGGCACTGCTGCCGGCAATAATGTTTCAAACATTATCACTGCAGCCGGCGAAACCGCACCGCCGTGGTGCAGCTGTGGTGCAGCCGGCTGCAGGCACCGCTGTGGTGCAGCCGGCTGCAGGGGGCGGTCAGGCTATCGCCTGACCGCCCCCTGCTTTGCCCCCCTGTAGCGCAGGGTTCATCAATCCTTGCCTAAGTTAGATGGAGAAGTAGCTTCTCCCTGCTATGCCCCATCACGCCCACCTCTTCTCCAACTAACTACTTAACCAGATAAGTAGTTATCTTGCTAAGTGGCAGCTGCTGAATGGGACCGAATATTCAGCCACCACCAGTTAGCTGGATAAGTTCCCAATTCTTCAACTAAGTAGCACTGACTATCAGCCTTCCCATGTTGTTCCTACCAGACCTATTTACTAAGAATGGAAGAAAACCCCTTTTGAAAGTATGCCTCTGTTGGTATGAAAATGATTGAAGTTCCTAAAACAAAGCTCCTTTTAGAAAGGTGTCTGTCCATCTTAGGCACATAATTGCAGCAAAGAAAATGAAACCAACTGGATTATTTTAGTATGTGTTAAAATAAGAATTGTCAAAATGTGCTGGTAATTATGAATCTCATCTTAAGTTAAAGTAATATAGAGTCTGTGCATTCTCTTTTTTTTTTTTTTTCCAATAGAAGTTATCAAGATAAGTTCACCTTGTGTTGGGGCTGTATTGATCAGTTTTGATTAAATCTGAACCTGAACCACAGCAAATTTCATAAGTTCTCCTTCATGATCAGTTTATGTGGGAGAAAAAAAAGCATGTCTGTACTTCAGAATTACAAACATTGTTTTCACATATTTCCTCAACATAACCAAGGTAAGTTGCATGTTTCCTAGGCAGTGCTCAGTGAACAACATCAGTCAGGAATGTCAGAGAGATATTATTTGAAGTTTGCAGTTGGCTTTCTTATCCAAGATTACATTGGGCAATGCATGTTTATTGCTATATGCCATATACAATACTTAGCCAGCAGGCATCATTTGTTGAACTGAAATGAGATGGTATGCATCCGAAATGTTTGGTGTATTTTGCAAAAATAAATAAACATCAATACATCCACGATGAATTAATAATCAGATATGTAAACTGATTGCTGAGGGGAGCAAGGGATCAATCAACTTTAGTGATTCAAGGTCAAAAATTGCAATTTCCCATCAAATCAGATCAAAGATTATATCCAGGTTCATACGGTAGTGAAGTCAAAAAGGTCGGCAGATCATCCTCCCCTGCGCTCAACTCAGACATTCATGGAAACAATACCCTCATTTTAAGACAGCCATTCATCCTCCTCACATCATGTGCCATCATAAACTTAAGAGGCGCCAACCTTATTACCATTAACATGAATCTATTTTAGCAATGATACCGCCAGCAATAAGAAATGCATAGATACATACAGGACAATTTTCAAATAACCCATATAATTTAAACTACCTGGGAATTTGTAGGGTCTGATTTTCTAAGCAACTTTTGTGCATAAAACTATATTTTATGCACATAATCGCTACTTTGAAAATCAGTCGGGGCCAGTACATATAAAAGTATACGTGTAACCTGGTTTCAAGCATACTTTTACGTGCACTGGGATAGGCATCCCAGAGGGCTAAGTTGGGGGTGGGATATGACTTACACACATTCTTTATCATTTTCAAAAATAAGACAGTAACTTTCAAACCGGCACACGGGTGCATATTTGTGGACACGGCCATTTTACTACATATACATGCATTTGCGCACATTATAAAATAATCTGCAAATCCTGCTTTTACCACGTAAATAGGAGGATTTTAAAAGGGGCGTGCATCGACGCCATTCCCGGTTTTACCAGTTCATCCCCAGTTTGCCCAATTAAGAGCGAGGTCATCCAAACCCCACTAGTTTAATAGCCTTCACTCCCCTCAGTTACCCCCGAACCCTTAAAACCCCGCAGATCAACCTAGTTTTATTTGTTTTTTATGTTTTGATATTTTTATTGAATTAAACAAACATGAAAACATAGTAACATTACATCTGCACACTGCCCAACAGTGTGGTTGGTTGTGAGTGTGAATTCTCAAGAAGCATTTCAAACTATAGTCAAAAGTGATTTCCATTTCCAACTCATTATTCCAGCTATTCAAAACATTCTCATATTTGGGTTCTGACTGCAATTTCAAACAGATTTTATAAAAGAAAGATATAGTATGATGATATGGCTCTCCAAAATCAAATAAATCTAAAAGTTGTTCTCTCTGCTCCCCCTGCAGGGCAGAGAAATCCAGCAATTGCAAATAATGGTGTATTTGAGAATAAAGAATATTAAAGGAATATTAAAGTTCTGACACAATGGGCCGATTTTAAAAATTACTCGCGCGGGGTACATTTGTGCGCGCTACCCGGCGCGCACAAATGTACACCCGGTTTTATAACATGCGCGCGCTGCCGCGCACATGTTATAAAATCCGTGGTCTGCGTGCGCAAGGGGGTGCACACATGTGCACCTTGCGTGTGCCGAGCCCGAGGGGAGCCCCGATGGCTTTCCCCGTTCCCTCCAAAGCCACTCCTAAATCGGAGTGGCCTTGGAGGGAAATTTTTTTTTGACCCCCCCCCCACCTTCCCCCACCTTCTCCTCCCTTCACCTATCTAACCCACACCCCAGCCCCCCCCCCACCTTTGTTTCAAAAGTTACGCCTGCCAGCTTGCGAACCTCCAGCACGGCTGCTGCGCCGGAGAACTCAGGAACGCCCCCAGCCCCACCCATGGACCACCGATATGCCCCCGGACTGCCCCCGGATCACTGCCACGCCCCCGGCTCCGCCCCTGGACCACCCATTTTTGAAAGCCCCGGGACATACACACGTCCTGGGGCTTGCGCGCGCCGCCGAGCCTATGCAAAATAGGCTCAGCGCACGCAGGGATAGGTTTTTGGGGGTTAAGCGCATATCTTACGCACGTAACCCTTTGAAAATCTACTCCAATGTTTGGAATTCTTGCACATTCCCTTCCTCCTTTAAAACATGCATTATTAAGTCTAATCATTTATTATAAGAATATTAGAGATGTGAATTGGAACTGAATCGGTTCGGTTCCGGTTCCGATTCAAATCTTATAATTTTTATCGTCCGGCCCGATTGGTTTTTTGTTTATCGGCTGCACTCGATCCGATAAACAAAAAACCCACCCTGACCCGTTAAAACTGACCCCTTAGCCTCCCCCACCCTCCTGACCCCCCCAAAAACATTTTAAAATTACCTGGTGGTCCAGTGGGGGCGCGGGGAGCAATCTCCCGCTCTCGGGCCGTTGGCTGCGCTAATAAAAATGGCGCCGATGGCCCTTTGCCCTTACCATGTGACAGGGTATCCATGCCATTGGCCGGCCCCTGTCACATGGTAGGAGCACTGGATGGCCGGTGCCATCTTTAAAAATGGAAGCTGGAGCTGGAGCGGGCAAGCAGGGATCAGTGGTCAGGCAGGAACTGAAGCAGGCTGGAACCGAAGCAAGCAGGAACTGAAGCAGGACTGGCTACTGGAACCAGACAGGAGCTGAAGCAGGACTGGCTACTGGAATCAAGCTGGAACTGAAGCAGAACAGGTTACTGCAAGCAAGCCAGACATAAGCAAGACTTGGGCACGGAGTGAAACAAGTCTCAGGCAGGAACGGAGTTGCTAACGCAATAGCACACTCCGGGGCATGGCGCAACAGAGAACCGCAAGGAACCCCGTTGCAAGGCAAAGGCCTGGGCTCCACGGCGGCCTTACATAGGCCGCAGCGTCTGACATCACGGATAGGGCGGAGCCTTCAGTGGTGGGAAATGGCCTTCATAAGCGCGGCTTACGCGCGCGCGTGCGCCTAGGGAGAAGGCATCCAGGCAGGGCTTCTCGGTGGCGTCCCCCCCCCCCCCGTGGGGATGCCGCGAAACAGGCCGCAGACCCTCGGAGACGGGCTGGGACCAAGGAGGTAAGGGCCTAGTCACGACTGCCGCGACTGGGACCGCAACACATTGAGTGAAAAAGAATTTTCTCTGATTAGTTTTAAATTTTCTACTTGCTAACTTGATGGCATGCCCCCTAGTTCCTCTACTTTCGGAAAGAGTAAATAATGGATCTACATTTACCCGTTCTAAACTTCTCATGATTTTAAAGACCTCTATCATATCCCCCCTCAACCATCTCCTCTCCAAACTGAACAGCCCTTACCTCTTTAGCCTTTTCTCATAGGGGAGCTGTTCCATCCCCTTTATCATTTGGGTTGCCCTTCTCTGTACCTTCTTCATTGCTACTATATGAGTTTATATTTATATATTTATATATATATTTATTATATTTATTATGAGTTTTTGCCTCTATGTCCATCTTCATTTCAGATTCTCTCTTAGCCTGCCTTATCAATGTTTTACTCTGAACTTGGCAATGCTTATGCTTTTTCCTATTCTTCAGATGGATCCTTCTTCCAATTTTTGAAGGATGTTTTTTAAGGATAAAATAGCCTCTTTCAACTTACCTTTTAACCATGCCGGTAATCATTTTGCCTTCCTCCCACCTTTCATAATGCATGGAATACATCTGGACTGTACTTCAAAGATTGCATTTTTAAACAATGTCCATGCCTGTTGTACACTTTTAACTTTTGCAGCTGCACCTTTCAGTTTTCTCTAAATATTTTTCTCATTTTAACAAAGTTTCCCTTTTGAAAATTTAGTGTTAAGAGCTGTAGGTTTTCATATTGTCCCCCTGCCAGTCATTAGTTCAAATTTGATCATGTTATGATCAGTATTGCTAAATGGCCCCGCCACCATTACCTCTCTCACCAAATCCTGCAGTCCACTAAGAATTAAATCTAAAATAGCTCCCTCTGTTGCAGTCCCGGTCGCAAGCCTTGCGACTGGGTCCTTACCTCCGGCCTCGGGGGGCCAGCGACAGGGCTCACTGTGCGCCGGGGTCTGCTCTCTCTCCCCGGTCAGTCGGCGGTAGGACGTGCGGGCTGTCAGGCCTGTTCAGGAGACGTCGCCGAGCTCCAGAACCAGGCCCCTCCCCTCTTAGGCGTGTGCGCGCGTGAGGAGGCTCAATTTAAAGGGCTTTTCCTGCCAGACCGCGGGCAGGTACTTAAGCCCGACGTCTGATTCTCCAACTCACCTTGCAACGAGGTTCCCTGCTGGGTATTAGTTGCAGTGTGCTGTCTTCCTTGTCTGGATCTTCGTTTTGGTTCCTGTTCCTGGTTCCGCCTTGCTCCAGCTCCGGATCCTTGCTTTAGTTCCTGCTCTCACTTCAACTCCAGCACCGGATCCTTGCTTCAGTTCCAGGTCTCGCTTCAGCTCCGGCTCCTTGCTTCAGTTCCTGGTCTCGCTTCAGCTCTAGCTCCAGATCTTCCACTTCCGTTCCGGACTACCCTTGATTGCTTCCCAGGTTCCTGCCTTCGCCTAAGTCCTAGCGGTCCGGGTCCTCACAGGCTCCTCCCGAGGGGATCTCTGGCTTCCAGGGTGAAGACATCTCTTCAGTTCTCTCCGTCACCTAAGTCCCAGTGGCTCGGGACCTCACGTGCTCCTCCCGGGGGGGTTCTCGGGCTTCCAGGGTGAAGACTTCAGCTCTACGTCCAGTTTGGCACCGCCTCCCGGCCTATCTCTTCACAGCAGAGTACTCTTCCACCATCTCACTCCACTAGGGCAGCCCAAGGGTCCACCGCTACGCTCACAACACCTTCTCTCGTTGGTTCCTGAACCAAATTGCTCCATGAAGTAATCGTTTATTCCATCCAGGAATTTTATGTCTCTAGCATGTCCTGATGTTACATTTACCCAGTCAATATTGAGGTAATTGAAGTCTCCCATTATTACTGCACTGACAAATTGGTTAGCTTCCCTCATCTCTCTTAGCATTTCATCATCTCTCTAATCATTTTGGCCAGGTGGACGATAGTATACTCCTATCACTTTACTCTTATGCAACACACATGGGATTTCTACCCATATAGATTCTACTGAGCATTTAGTCTCTTTATGATCTTTATCCTGTTGGACTCTATACCCTCCTGGAAATAAAGTGCTGCACCCCTACTCAATTGATCCTCCCTATCATTGCGGTATAATTTGTACGCTGATATAGCACAGTCCCATTGGTTATTCTCCTACTAGTTCTCTGAGATGCCAATTATGACTATCTCATCATTCACTGCTATACATTCTAACTCCCCCATCTTATTTCTTAGACTTCTGTCATTGGCATACAGATATTTCAAAGTGTGTTTTTGTTTATATTAACAACTTTCTTTTCAGTTGGTATGGATAACTTGGTATTCTTTAGCTTTGGTGATTCTGTAATTATAGGCACATAGGCTACTTTTGCTTTTATTGGAGCCTCTCTATTGGGATGCCCTAACTCTCCTGTTTCATTAGTATCCTTTAAAGTTACATTCCTCTGAACCATGCACATACTCAAAATGGCGCTGATCGCCTTTGCCCTGAGACTCAAAATGGCGCCGATCGCCTTTGCCCTCACTATGTGTACATAGTGAGGACAAAGGCGATCGGCGCCATTTTGAGTATTGGCATCGGACGGCCGGCGTGCAGGAGGTCGCTCCCGGACCCCCACTGGACTTTTGGCAAGTCTTGTGGGGGTCAGGAAGGCCCCCCAAGCTGGCCAAAAGTCCCTGTGGGTCCAACGGGGGTCCCGGAGCGACCTCCTGCACGCTGGCCGTCCGATGCCAGGACTCAAAATGGCACCGATAGCCTTTGCCCATACTATGTCACAGGGGCTACCGGTGCCATTGGTCAGCCCCTGTCACATGGTAGAAGCACAAGATGGCGCCGGTGACCATGTGACAGGGGCTGACCAATGGCACCGGTAGCCCCTGTGACACAGGCTATCGGCGCCATGATGAAACCGGAAAACGAGGGTGTGAGAATGCAGGGATGGCTTCTGGACTCCCCGCTGGACTACAAGGGAGTTTTGGTAAGTCTTGGGGGGGTCAGGAGGGTGGGGGGTTGTAGTTAATTTTAATTTTAGCTGGGACACGAATTTAACTCGCCGTATTAACGCATCGGGGCGCCATACGGCCGAATGTAACGCATTTGCGCCCCGACGAATCCGAATCACGAATGCAACGAAAACTTTTTGGCTGCACATCCCTACCATTTTCAGTCAGCCCATTTACTTATGAAAATTGCCATCAAAATTGGATTACTTGACAAAGAATATCAGATTAAAAGACACACACCTTGTTTTCAACTGGATCCCAAATTTAAAGGAATAAAGTGGTCACTCAAATAGTTAATTGCAAAGGTTAGTTTTGACCTCATGTCCAAGGAGTTTTTCTGGATCATAATCCAGGCCTCTTGCTATTACAGCTCTCTTCTTTCAAATATAGTCATTAAGATCCCTCTATTGTATTTTGTTTTGATTTTCATGTCATTCCAGAGATGATATTGAAGTTTAAAGCTTTTGCAAATTTCTCTAATTTAGCTGCTTCTACCCTTTTGAATTTAAGTAAATCAAGGTACTATTGTGTTGACTTTGATAAATCTCATGCTTGCATCTCTCTATAAAATTATGAATCTAGCCAAACTTCTGGTTATGCTGTGAACCCTGAGGATGAAATATGTCTGAGCTCCCGCTGAGGAATCATTAAATCTACTATTTTGCCACAATCTAAGTACATCAAGCACATTATGTCTCTGTCTAAGGACAATTCAAAGTGCTCTATCCCAGAGTTGTGGGCCGAGTGGGGTTCTAAAGCAAAGAAAACAGTGCTAAATAGATCACTGATATTACCATGCAGGCCTTGGATCCTGCCTCCAAGAGGGAGGAGAAGGTGTCTGAACTAGAAACACTTGATAAATCGAATTATGTACACAAGGTAATAGAAAAATTCACCAAAAAAAAACCCAAGAAACTGGATTCTCACCTGGGCATTATTGTAGACAAGGTTGTTCAGTTAGTCAAAGCAGTTAAAGAAACGTCTGCATAGGAGTAAGCTGGTGTGGCAGTTACTATCCTTAACTAATAAGCCTTTGTACTGTTGATGCTTTAATGGCAGAAAAAAAAGAGGAAAAGAGGAATTAGTTTCAGACAGCAACCAACAAAGTCATGAATTTTAGAAAACAAATAAGGGGAAAACAAATAAGCATGGAGATGAAGCAACTCTAACATTGCTCTCTGCTTCAATGGTAAGAGGTAATGGGGAATGTTACGCATGCCATCCATGGCAGACCCGTGGCGCAACCCTCTCATCTTCTTACACAGACTCCAGCTTCAGGTTCCTCCTCGCTAGCAGTGATGGGCAGCCAGCTCCGACCTTGGGCCACCCTCGATGCCTCTGGCTCCGCCATAGTCCCCAGCGTTTCAGGTCAAGATGCCATCGCTCGTCGGGCCTCTCCACGTGACCCATGGAAAGACGCCACTACCGGTGCCGTGCCCCTCCCTAGGCGTGTGCATCGCTGATCCTTATGAAGGGCCCATGGCAGGAACCTGGCCACAGCCCTGGATGATGACATCAAACTCCTCAGTGTATTTAAGCTCAGGCCTCGCTCAATAGCATTACCTTTCCAACAGATGTCCTTGGTACTCGAGTACTCATTGGTGTGAGAGATTTGTCTCCACTCTCTTCTCCTGACTCTAGTTGTTCCTGGTTCCCATTCTATTCATTCCTGCCCTGCCTATGCTTTGGATTGACTACACGGATATTGACTTCACTTTGCTTGGCTACTCTTCAGCCTATCTCCAAATCCAGACCTCCGCTACGCCTGAACATGCTACTGCCTATCTCCAGATCCAGACCTCCGCCTTGCCTTACTATGCTACAGCCTATCTCCAGACCTCGACCATTGCTTTGATTGACTAACACTGTTGACTTCTCCTTGATCAGACCATTGCTTCGATTGACTAACACTATTGACTTCTCCGTGATCAGATCTCAGCATTGCTTGCCACGACTTCCACATTGCAGCTGGCCCTGCTCCAAGCCTGTCATTGTCGGCTCTCCTAGCCTACTCCCTGGATATGGACTTATTAGGTCTATCTTTGATCGAGCACCCTCAGTCAGCCTTTGTTCCATTGGCGCCCAAGTTCCAGTACCTTACCCAGTCCAGAGTAGGACTACGCCACTTATCATCTGCTGTCTTTGGGCTGAACCAATCTTTCTTGCTATTCAACCTCGAGGCCCACCTAAGTCCTGCTGGCCCCAGCACCCAAAGGCTCAACCCATGAGTAACGAGGGCTGATATAGGTGAAGCTCCAGCGGCCTCTGCTTTAAGCCCACTACACCTGCTGATGGTGGGGACCTGTAGGTCCTTGCCTACGGGTTGTGTCAACCCCACCTGGGCCCAAGGATCCACCTCCGATGCAACAGGTGTCAAAGGCCATGGACTCGGTGGAGCCACTTGCCCTCCAGACCATCCCAGGCCTGGCATCCCAGGTACAAGAACAGCAGCAGTTTCTCCAGGCATTGGCCTCTTCCATGGATCATCTTCATGCCCGGCTTGATGCCCTTACTAATAATCCTGTTTCTATTCCAGCTCCTCCTCATCCACAGCCATCTCCATCGATGGCTCGAGCCTTGTTGGCCCTCCCAACACCCCCGCACTTCAATGGTGATTCCAGACTCTGCAGAGGGTTTATTAACCAATGTTAATTGCAATTCTCTTTGCAGCACTCCGTCTTCCAGGACGAATTGACTAAAGTCACCTTCATCTTATCTTGCCTCGAGGGGAAGGTGCTGGCTTGGGCTTCCCCCCTGTGGGAATGCTCGGATTCCTTGTTAAAGGAACTGACTCAGTTTGTGGCTGTGTTTTGATGCATCTTCGATGATCCTGGGTGACATACCGTGGCAAGCACCAACTTACTACATCTCCATCAAGGTCAAAGAAGTCTCTTCGACTATACCATTGAGTTCCGAACTTTGGCTACCGAGCTCGCCTGGCAGGAAGACTGTCTCCGAGCTATCTACCTGGATGGACTCTCCTCGCAGCTGAGAGGAGCTCCCTTCCTCCTTTGAGGACCTTATAGACTTGGCAGGCTGAATCAACCACCATCTCAGATGCCCAAGAAGCCTTTGGGGGTTCAATCCCGTTCACCACCGATTACCAACCCTGCTCCAAGCAGATATACTATAGTGGTTAAGACGGAAGAGCCCCTGCAGTTGGGTTGTGGGCGGCTGACACCGGAAGAGCGCCTCTGGCGGAGACAAACCGGTCTATGTCTGTATTGCGGAGCACCTGGCCAACATCTACAGACTTGCCCTATCCATCTGGGAAACTTCCCAGCCCAGGTTCAGTAGGGGTCCTGAACTTGGGTGCAACCTCTCCGGCCCCTCAGTTATCTGTACCAATTACCCTGATCTGGGATTCCCGGTCCTTTCCGGTTCTTGCTCTGGTAGATTCTGGAGCATGAGGTAATTTCATTTTCAAGGACCTTGTCCAGCTTTTGGATATAAAAACCCATTTGCTTGAAACCTCCTTATGTATTGCTTCTATTTATGGAGAGCCATTACCAGGCCGAATTTTCCTGACTACGGAATCTGTCCAGCTACGCACTGGTGCCTTACATACTGAGGAACTCGAATTGTTAGTGTTGGAGAAATCCATCCACCCAGTAGTTCTTGGTCTCCTTTGGCTACAGAAGCATTCTCCCCAATTCAACTGGGGTTCGTTGCAACTGGTGGAGTGGGGTCCTGCCTGCCACCAGTCTTGCCTCCACAAAGTGATACCTCCATCCGTGGTTCCTCTGGCTGACATGTCTTCTGGAATACCGGCCCCTTACAAAGACTTTGAGGACGTGTTCTCCAAACAAACAGCTGACCTTCTTCTGCCTCTCCGAAAGTTTGATTTATCAATCTCCTGCTTTTCTGTGCACCCTCCGACTTAATATCATAGCGATATTAAGTCGGAGGTCCCGAAAAGTAAAAAAAGTAAAAACAATAAAATAAATTTGAATTCGGCCCGCAGCGGTCGGGCCAAAAACCGGATGCTCAATTTTGCCGGCATCCGGTTTCCGAGTCCGTGGCTATCAGCAGGCTCGAGAACCGACACCGGCAAAATTGAGCGTCGACTGTCAAACCCGTTGACAGCCGCCGCTCCTGTCAAAAAGGAGGCGCTAGGGACGCGCTAGGGTCCCTAGCGCCTCCTTTTACCCGGATCTACCGCATCACCTAATTTAAATAGAGAATCGCGCGCACCGGCAAAGGGCTGGTGCGTGTGCCGGGAGAGCGGGCGTTCGTCCACTCTCCCACGGACTTTACTGTATTGACCCGTGTGTTTGTGTGTCCAGAGCTGAGCCTGACCTGTGGCCCCTCACGGGACTTCCCCCCGTGGGTGTGGTCAGCTGCCACAGTGTCCAATGATCCATCCAAAACCCCGACACCCAGGTCTGGGACCTGGGTGTTGGGGTGAGTGGAGCTGGCCGCAGGTCTGCCATGCCCGGGAAATGCAACAGTTACTGTCTGATGGTTCGTAAGAACAAATGCAATGCTATTTGGAATGACTTTTGGAAATTCTTTTGGCAACAGAAATATTATATTTTCTTTATTGTTTCGGGCCTTTGCTTTATGTACAAACTCAAACCTTAAGTAAAATCAGGCTTGACTGTATGAATCTTGTTAAATTAAAAGTTTTAAAAAAAATTATGAATCTAGCCAAAAACAGCAGAAGAGTTAACCTAAGAAAAATAATAGTTAAAAAAAAAAAGGGGGGCATAGCTATGATAAAAATTAGATAAAGTAAAAAATCAAATTGTTATGAATAAAAAATACAGTAAATCAAAGAGAAAACTGTAAGAGCCATGAAATAGATAATATTCTAAAAAATGTAACTAGTACTGCTGCTGTAAAACTACAGAATTCCATCTGTGTAAAGAAAATTAACTAATTAATTAATTGATTGATTAATTTAATCACCTTCATTGATAAATCATTAGGTTGCAAGTATTAGTTGCTAAAGAAGTGCATTGTGTTTACAGTATATTTGACTACAGATGAATATAAATGGATAATCTTTTCATTATATTAGAGGGACCCAGAGGGCTCTTCCTGCTTGCATTCTTAGTGTTACTAGTTTTCCTTTGTTTTATTTTATTTTTTTTACTTTCAAGAAACAAATACAGTTTTACACTATAATTACTGTATTTTCAGTTGTTAACATTTCATATCGTGACATCTCTACTCTGAGGTAACAAGTTTAGTTGATTACTATTTGTTTATTGTGCGGGAGAAACCTGCAATCACAAAGAACACAAAAGGATTGCAATTAGGTCTATTGGTTGAGAGCTTCACCTCAGTGACCCACTGTATAGTACTTAGCACTGTGAAAGAGATAATGCCTACTTGCAGCTGGCACATCTGCACATTATGATGTGGTCACAACTAACACAACTGCTGTACCTTCATAATTTTAATGCAGAGACTAACTTGTTCTCATTTATGGTCTTTTGATGTCTCCACTTTTATTCTAAATGCATACTAGACATGTTTAAGTAGACTGGGGTATATAATATATGCTTTATTGTACTAAATAAAAATTGGCTGATCAATACAACATCCATAATCATCCCCAACATCACAGTTCATGCTACTTAATCAAATTTTTCCATTAAAACAAACTATCCTCTTTTTTTTTGTGTCTATGTGCATGCTATATGTCCATCTTAATTAGATTTTAAGCTCCAAAGAATAGGGAATTTCCATTGTTCTTGCTTATCAAATCAGACCTATTGTGCCATTTAATAGGGATGTGCATTCGTTTGCAAAGTATTGGCAATCCTCAATGTATATGCCATATTCGTTGTATTCGTGGGGGTCACAAAACATATAACGAACCCCCACAAATACAAACGTATCACTAATGAATAACCCCCCACCCTCATGACCCCCCCAAGACTTGCAAAAAGTCCCTGGTGGTCCAATGGGGGTCCTGGAGCGAACTCCTGCACTCGGGCTGTCTGCTGCCAGTATTCAAAATGGCGCTGATAGACTTTGCCCTTACTATGTCACAGGGGCTACCGGTGCCATTGGTCAGCCCCTGTCACATGGTAGGAGCAATGGATGGCCGGTGCCATCTTGTGCTCCTACCATGTGACAGGGTCCGACCATTGACACCGGTAGTCCCTGTGACATAGTAAGGGCAAAGGCTATCGGCGCCAGGTGAATGGTAATATACTCTTATCACTATACCTTTCCCCAACACACAAGGGATTTATACCCATAAAAATTCAATTGTGTATTTAGACTTATACAGGATCTTTATCCTGTTGGACTCTATGCCATCCCAGACATAAAGCACCACCTCGCATCCCAGATGCTCCTCTCTGTCATTGCGATATAATTTGTACCCCGGTGTAGCACTGTCTCATTGGTTATCCTCCTTCCACCAGGTCTCTGAGATGCCAATTAAGTCTATGTCATCATTCACTGCTATACATTCTAATTCTTTTAAAACTTATGTTTTCCATGCAAGCCAGGAATTTTTTGAATGTTTGGCTAGCCAATCCCATGTCTAAATGAGAGATCATATGATCTCAGTTGACCATTTTTTAATACTATATTATTAATAGTATTTTCATTATTTGTGCATACCAAACATATGCGGTAGTTTACAGTGACAGAGTGAGGGTAAATTTTAGAAGGGACTTTTGAGTAGAAACTGCCTTTTACAAAATTTCCCATCCAACATGTGGGTATGTCATAATCACATGTAAGTTTACCCAGACTGAGTAGAAGACTTCCTGGTGGCAGAGTTGGAGATCAGTTTGGACTCACTTTTAGATTTTAAAATGCATGTGTGTAAATTTTCATTGGATGTTTATGTGGATGTTCTAGCAGGTAAAACTTGGGTGGGTAGATTTTGTAAGATAATTTTAAAAGTAATCTTATGCATGTAAGTCTGTTTTGAATGCTGTGTAACTTATGAGCATATTTTCTGGCTAACTAAAGAGCAATATAACAAAATTACCCCCATAATTCATTGTGGTGCATATGTTACCAGCCTTAACAAGGTGACAAAAATACTTACTTTAAAGTAATCCTGGAAGGAAGGATGCAATGCAAAGGAACCATAAATTAAGAAAGCATTAAATTAGCATGGACTGCATTACGATTGTAGAGGGATGAACATTCATTTAAAATTAATGTACACTCCAAAGCAAATGAAACCATTGTTACATTTTGTTAAATCCAAAATGAATTGAAAATGCCTCCAAAAAATCTAAAAATGTAGCATTATTTGCAGACAATGGGGTAGATTTTCAAAGGGTTACGTGCATAAGATACGCGCGTAACCCCCAAAACCTACCCCTGCGCGCACCAAGCCTATTTTGCATAGGCTTGGCAGCGCACGCAAGCCCCGGGATGCGTGTATGTACCGGGGCTTTCCAAAATGGGTGGTCCAGGGGCGGTCCCGAGTGCTTCGGCACAGCGGCCTGTGCCGGGGCATGGTGCGCTGGCAGCTGACTGGCAGCTGACCAGCGCGCGCAAGTTACGCCTGCCTCGGGCAGCCGTAACTCCTAAAAAAAAGGTAGGGGGGGATTTAGTTAGGGCTGGGGGGTGGGTTAGATAGGGGAAGGGAGGGAAAGGTGGGTGGGAATCGAAAAAAAAGTTCCCTCCAAGGCCGCTCTGATTTCGGAACAGCCTTGGATGGAACGGGGAAAGCCATCGGGGCTCACCTTGGGCTTGGCGCACGAAAGGTGCACAAGTGTGCACCCCCTTGCGCGCGCTGACCCCGGATTTATAAAATCGGGTGTATATTTGTGCACGCCGGGTAGCGCACACAAATGTACCCCGCGCATGTAACATTTAAAATCTGCCCCAATAAGCCTAACTTTCACACCTATCCATGCAGCCCCAGATGCATGCATATAGGGGTCTGCAAGATTTCCTTTAGTATTTTAGTATCTATGCAGAGACAACTGTGCAGGATTTAAAATACATGTAACTCTAAGTACTTTTCAGCACATGCTAAATTTTGCATACTTTTTCATGCCTACAGTTCTGGTTTTACTGGAACAAACTCATTTCGATACACTCCTCCTTTCTGGCAAGACAGCCTAACTTTTCCTCCCAGGACATGGCCAGGCTGCCATGCTGGCCTCTTTCATGCAAAACGAGGACCTGCTGTTCCCTACTCGGGAGTCTGGAGGGAACACCCAAAGCACGAGGCAGGCCTGGCAGGGTCTCCACTGGCAGTTTAATCATGGAGTCCCCTAATCATCAGGGATGTAAGTGCCTCAAGGGAACTAAGGAGTAAAAAAAACCAAAAAAAAAACCCCCAAGCAACCAGATGGATGTGCAGAACCAAATGAACTTGGTTCTAGTACTCTGCATATAGTTTTGCACAAAGGCTGTGAAAAATGTGCATGTGTTAAGGCATCCTCACACAAGGGTAGAGTGGGGCTCTATGCAGCTCTGTCACTTCTAGGGATGTGAATCGTTTTAGGACGATTAAAATTATCGTCCGATAATTTTAATATCGTCTTAAACCGTTATGGAACACAATACAATAGAGATTCTAACGATTTATCGTTATAAATCATTAGAATCGTGAGCCGGCACACTAAAACCCCCTAAAACCCACCCCCGACCCTTTAAATTAAATCCCCCACCCTCCCGAACCCCCCCCAAATGACTTAAATAACCTGCGGGTCCAGCGGCGGTCCGGAACGGCAGCGGTCCGGAACGGGCTCCTGCTCCTGAATCTTGTTGTCTTCAGCCGGCGCCATTTTCCAAAATGGCGCCGAAAAATGGCGGCGGCCATAGACGAACACGATTGGACGGCAGGAGGTCCTTCCGGACCCCCGCTGGACTTTTGGCAAGTCTCGTGGTGGTCAGGAGGCCCCCCACAAGCTGGCCAAAAGTTCCTGGAGGTCCAGCGGGGGTCAGGGAGCGATTTCCCGCCGCGAATCGTTTTCGTACGGAAAATGGCGCCGGCAGGAGATCGACTGCAGGAGGTCGTTCAGCGAGGGTTCCGGCGCCTCGCTGAACAACCTCCTGCAGTCGATCTCCTGCCGGCGCCATTTTCCGTACGAAAACGATTCGCGGCGGGAAATCGCTCCCTGACCCCCGCTGGACCTCCAGGAACTTTTGGCCAGCTTGTGGGGGGCCTCCTGACCCCCACGAGACTTGCCAAAAGTCCAGCGGGGGTCCGGAAGGACCTCCTGCCGTCCAATCGTGTTCGTCTATGGCCGCCGCCATTTTTCGGCGCCATTTTGGAAAATGGCGCCGGCTGAAGACAACAAGATTCAGGAGCAGGAGCCCGTTCCGGACCGCTGCCGTTCCGGACCGCCGCTGGACCCGCAGGATATTTAAGTCATTTGGGGGGGGGTTCGGGAGGGTGGGGGATTTAATTTAAAGGGTCGGGGGTGGGTTTTAGGGGGTTTTAATGTGCCGGTTTTGCGATTTTTAGATTTTTAGATTTTTCACGATTTTTCACGATATTTTACCCCCCCAAACGGCAACAATACGATTCCCTCCCCCTCCCAGCCGAAATCGATCGTTAAGACGATCGAGGACACGATTCACATCCCTAGTCACTTCTGCTGTGGATGCAGCACAGCCCTACAAAAAGATTCAAAGGACAGTACAAATGCCCTTGTGGCACTAGGAAAACTCCAGGGTGGAGATGGTGCAGGGCAAAGGGCAGCCAAGACTAATTATTTATTTTTAATTATTTATATATTTTAAAACTCTTATAAACCGTTTGGTACAATGGAGGTAGATTCAAGAGGTTTACAATGTTACACCTGCATAATAAAAAGACAACATAAGAACATAAGAAATTACCATGCTAGGTCAGACCAAGGGTCCATCAAGCCCAGCATCCTGTTTCCAACGGATGCCAAACCAGGCCACAAGAACCTGGCAGTTACCCAAACACTAAGAAGATCCCATGCTACTGATGCAATTAACAGCAGTGGCTATTCCCTAAGGGGTAGATTTTCAAAGGCTGATGCACGTCGTAAACGGCACTTATGCGCTTAAGTGGCAGGTGCGCGAACAACCCAAATTTTGCATAGGCGTAGTTGTGCGCGTAAATGTCTCCGCGTGCACAAATGTATGCGAATAACAAAGGGGCGTGTCGGGGGCATGTCAGAGAGGATACCTGACTTACACGTGTAGGAACTATTTTATAAGTGATGCGCACAAATCCACCGGCGCGAGCAGCCAAAATCACGCGTGTATATTTACTACTGCTTCCCTATGTGCGCAAGCGACGAGTGAAGTGTCTGCGGCTGCTGGCTCTCATCGCTCAGGGACCCTACATTCTGGAGAAGGGCAGAAGGTGGAAGGAAGAGGTTGTGGGGGAGTAACTGGTGGTAACTGGGAAACTACAAACGATTCCCCTAGGCACTGTTGATGTGTGTATAATGGTAGCAGACTGCCTCAGGAGCTTATAAACTCAACAGCTATTCCTTGGTTATTCCTTTTCTACACATGCTTATAATAGCGATATGGGTCCTGCGATCTATACGGCTCAGAAGAGAAAGAGAGAGGAGGAGGAGGAGGAGAAGAATGCTGAGACCGAGGCGGTACCCTTTACATAGAGTTTACAGGACCAGCACACAATTTCTGGATCTGTCTGAGCAGGACGTAATGCAACATTTCGGATTTAATAAGGAGACCATACTGTACCTCTGCCAAATGTTAGAGGCTGACCTGCAACCTCTCACCCAAATGGGTCCATGCCATGCCTATACACATCAAGGTGCTGGCTTTTTTGGCTA
This sequence comes from Rhinatrema bivittatum, assembly GCF_901001135.1. Lineage (NCBI taxonomy): Eukaryota > Metazoa > Chordata > Amphibia > Gymnophiona > Rhinatrematidae > Rhinatrema > Rhinatrema bivittatum. Next base: position 127,607,418 of record NC_042617.1, on the reverse strand, counting down.
CCGGCACCTTTCAAATGCCGCTTGCCGTGACTTCTGGAATCACTCAGTCTGCCACATCGAGGTGTCTGGAGCAGGTCCTGGCTGCCTTGCTTCGACACACACACCACTTTATCTCCTTCCCCTTCAGAAGAGAGGAACAGCAAGAAACCATGAGAGACTTCTACCAAATAGCATGCTTCCCCTCAGTCTTGGGAGCTATTGATTGCACTCACATGGCCCTAAGGGCACCAGGAGGAGATGAGGCCATCTACCGCAACCGCAAGGGTTTCCACTCACTAAACATGCAAGTGGTGTGCAATGCTAAGGGCATCATTGCCAATGTGGTGCCCCGCTTTCCTGGATCCATTCACGACACCTACATTCTTTCTCAATCCAGAATCTATCAACACTTCCAGCTGCGACACATCACTGGGGGATGGCTCCTAGGTAGTACACTAATCAACTGCTCACATGAGCCCCCACTTATATTAGTAGAACCCTTATATTTAGGGTGCCACAGTAGGCATCTTGTTTGTAAGCCCTGTGAGCTGTACCCCAATGAAGCACAGAAGGAATGTAACCTTGATGTTCTCTCTTATACTACAGGTGACACAGGCTATCCACTGAAAACCTGGCTCATGATCCCCATGGCCACCCCGAACACTGCAGTTGAGACTCGCTACAACAGGGCACACCGTAAGTCATAGAGAGAACATTTGGCATCCTGAAATCCCGCTTCCGCTGTCTGGAAAGATCTGGAGGATGCCTTTTGTACTCCCCCATAAAGTGTGTAAGATCTTTCTAGCCTGCTGTAGCTACATAATCTTGCACTTAACAGACACATCCATTTGCAGGAGGAGGCCCCTGAAGAGAATGAGGAGGCAGAGCATCTGACTCAGGAGGAATTGGCAGAAATCCATCGCTTGAGTCAAAGGCGGGCAATACAACAAAGGAAAACTCTCATAGAAAGCCATTTCAATAGGTGATAGTGCATTTATTTACAAATGTGTCACAAAAAGTGCAAAGAAAAGTGAAAAATAACAGAAATAAATATAGCAACAGTTCACTTCCTTGGCTGTCCTCTCTTTCAGCTGTCAGGAAGCTTAGACTGCCCCAACCGGGCGCTCCGGTGCAGTGGACTCCTCCCACTGCTCACACTACCATCAGAGGGCAGTGGAGGTTGAGGCAGTTCCAGGTCATGGCTGCAAGAAGGTACAGCCAGGGGCAACAGCGGTTCTGGTGGTGGTGGTGTTGGGGGAAGCATCACAGGAGGTGCAGGCGGGGGTGGAGGTGCCATCCATGGATAGCCTGGAACAGGCTTAGGCGCAGGTGGCGGTACCACACCAGGCTCCTCCGCATAGGCAGCTGCCATCCATGGGTATGGAGGTCCATAAGGTGGAGGGTTATGCATCCAGGGCCCCATGAAAGCCCATGGAGCCGCTGGTGGCTGCGGCTGCACAGGAGGCAACCGCTGCAGCATCTCCCTCCACACCTCAATTTGTTCCTCAGTAGCCCGGTAAAGGTCTCGGAAGCACGCCTGAATCCCCTGAGACTCCTCCCTGATGATATCACGGAGGGCTTGTGACTCCTCCCTGATGGTGTCACGGAGGGAACTTGCTTCCTGCCACACCACATCAGGCAGGCCAGAGATAGCGTCCAAAAGGCTGGCACTCTGCTATAACAACAGTCTCTCAGCCTGACTGGCATCCAGGTCGGGTTCAGGCTGCTCTGATGCACTGCTGTCCTGCAGTTCAGGCAGTGGGTCCTCTGGCTCCTCTCCCTGCCGCTGCTGCTCCTCATCCGCAGGCTGTTCCATGTGTTCACGGGCTCCCACTTCCTCCTCTTCCGACGAGTCAGAGATCACCCGCAGATGCTGGTAGAACCTTTGGGGTCATCTAGGTGCAGGTCCAGGTTGCTCATCATCTGGTTCCCCTAAAAAATAGCATATACACATTAGCCCACTGGCAATAGGAGTGTTATGTAGTTGGCTCCTTTTGTGATTACATGGTACAGTAGCTGACCAGACTACTAATCCAGTGTTAGGGACATAGGACTCTGCATTCTAAGTAGGTCCGCATCCTGCTTTACACTCCTGGGGGTATCATGTGTGGCATAGTGAGGCCTTCATTCACACCATCCAGCACTTGCCCAACAACACCTTCTGAACACATAGAGGGTTGTCAGTGTGCTGGAATGGAATGTGGTCAGTTACCAGGCTGAGTTAGGACCGAAAGCCCTGTCGTAGGAACAGCACCTTAACCAAAAACCTTATCAAGTCCCAATGTTGTCTGCATGGCAGGGACACATGACCAGTGCAACATGCTATCGAACCTGAATTAGGCATGCCTGCTAGAGGAAGGGGGAAGGGAAATCATAGGGGAAGGGGCTTAAGGGGAGCATGGGGGAAGGGGGGAGAGCAAAGCACTCCTTAGCAAGGTGGGACATCCAATAACAAGCAGGTGACACTACCAACTGTAAGGGACAAACTGTTATTCCTCTCATCAGTTCTCTTACAAAAACTGGACACTGTCATTGCAGACAGTGTGGAAAGCTAACATTATGTCGCTGCTGTCCCATGTGGACCAGCAGATACTCAGACAGCCTACCTTGCTCCTAAGAAATAACATCCCCAAGAGATTGTAAGACAGTCCCTATACTATAATGCCTTATTTGGCCTGCTGTATGACTACATATATAAAGCCTTGCCTTACACAAACCTACAAGAACAGTGCACGCTGTACTGCTAGTCTATTACCTAAGCTGGAGCAGTGTATCCCTCTGTGCTGGCTTCATACAGACATCTGTATAGCAGCCCTGCCTGGAAACCTGGATACTGACTGCTCTACATACAATGGCCACTGTGTTGGTTATACAGGTTAACAGTAATCTGTACTCACATATAGTCAGAGAAGCAAGGTATGTTAGGTCTCAAACAGTACATCAGCACATATGAAGACATATGCTGCTATAATATGAGCAGCTACATGGCTAGGATTACAAGGGGGTAGCAAAAGTTGTAGTTCTGCTTACTTTCCTGCCCTACATGGCGCAAGGTGTCAAGCTGGCCAATTCCACCCACTGCTGCCTCAGAGATGGTAGCGAGTATCAGCTGTTCAGAGGGAGAGGTGATGTGGCTCCGTTCTCCCTCTGCAAAGCGCCTGGCCTGCTTGTGCTTCACGAGTCTCCTCAAGTCCCTCCACTTGTGCATGAGTTCAGCAATACTCCGATTGTGGTGGAACACAGAGTTGACAGCGTGCCTGATTCGTATCCAGATCTGCTCCTTCCTGTATGCACCCACCGTACGAGACTGTGGACCATACAGCAGATCCTGGTGCCGCATGACATGCTCTACAAGCATATCAACCTCCGCTGGCAAGAAGTTCGGCTTCCGAATCAGAACTGCACATGCCTGAGACATGGTGAAGGTGGCCATTGAGTGGAGGCGCCCTCCCTTTATAGGCAGCCTAATTTACCCGCGCCCACCCCACCACCGCATAATTCGGGCACACAGGTGGCTCCCATTTATGCGATTACCAATTACACGCGTCACCCCAAAAAATCGATGCATAATTTGCGCGCACAAGAGGACATACACGCGCCGCCTATTGATTTCAATGGAGTTGTGCGCGCTACTCCTTGTGTACTTTTGGAGATGCGTGTGCGGCACCTAGTACCGTCAATTTAGATGTGCCTGCTTACTGCAATTAGGATTGATCGCCCACATGTGTATCCTGCTGCACTTCCACCCGGGTAATTTGGACAATTCAGTTAGCCCTGCAGTTTAAAGCCATGGGAAGGGGTTGATTTGGCTGCTGGGTGTGGGAAGGGTGTTGATTAGCACCTGGCCTGGATTGATCTGATACTGTGTGTGACCCTGCAATCAAGCTCCTGCTGTGTTCAGATCTATGTCCACATACTGGTGTGTTGAATGCTGCTGATAGAGGAAGCTAATTGAACTGTGTAGGTAAGAATGGCGAGTCAGCTACTGAAAGGTGGCATGTTTTATTTTGGGGCTGGAGAGCGTGTGTGAAAAGTAGATTCCTCTGAATAGCTGGCGCGTGTCTTTCAAGGGCCTACCTGCAATCCTTGAATTTTCCTGTGTTTATCCTCTGCTTTTCACCTGCCTTTGTAAGTGTGGACATCAAGGGTTGGTAGTAGTACACTTCTTTGTATTGGCACTGCCTGGCCTCTGCAGATCATCACCCATCCAGAAGGCAGCTTAATTTGTGGTATGTGGTAGGGGTGTGCATTCGTTTTCGCTGTATTGGCGATCCACAACGTATATTACACTATTCGTAGTATTCGTGGGGAAGCAAAACGTATCGCGATTCCCCACGAATACACGAATCTTCCCCGAATTATACGGCCGTCTAAATAAAAATGTAAACAGACCCCCCACCCTCCTGAACCCCCCCCCCCAAGACTTACCAAAACTCCCTGGTGGTCAAGCGGGGGTTTCGGGAGCCATCCCCTGCACTCACACCCTCGCTGCCGGTTTCATCATGGCGCCGATAGCCTTTGTCACAGGGGCTACCGGTGCCATTGGTCAGCCCCTGTCACATGGCCATCGGCGCCATTTTGTGCTCCTATCATGTGACAGGGGCTGACCAATGGCACCGGTAGCCCCTGTGACATAGTATGGGCAAAGGCTATCGGCGCCATTTTCAGTACTGGCATCGGACGGCCGGAGTGCAGGAGGTCGCTCCGGGACCCCAGTTGGACACCCAGGGACTTTTGGCCAGCTTGGGGGAGCCTCCTGACCCCCACAAGACTTGCCAAAAGTCCAGCGGGGGTCCGGGAGCGACCTCCTGCACGCCGGCTGTCCGATGCCAGTACTCAAAATGGCGCTGATCGCCTTTGCCCTCACTATGTCACAGGGGCCGACTCTTTTATAGAGTTTGGTCCCCTGAAGAAGGCATATACTAACGCCAAAACATTGTCAATGTCGGGGGTGTGAAGTGGAGGTATCGCAGCGGGCTACGTAAAAGTTTGCAAGGAGAATTAATAATGAAAAGATAAGTAATTGTAGTTATAATAAGTTAAGAAAAAGGTTGAATGGGAAACAGTAAATGACGTGAAATTTAGTGCTCATTTATCATGCTGGTTGAAGCCCATTACAGGCAAGAGCCTGGAGATTGGATTGAAAGAGCACTTTAACATCTGATACTAGCTCCCATTATTGGTAAAAAAAATATATATATTTTTGGAAATAAATTTCCTCATGAGTGGAGGAGTTTGTTGTATGAATGGAAACATGCCATTGAAAATGTCACAGAACCTGCATCATACAACTAAAAGCTTATCATCTATATAGATTGAGGGCATGTTGCATATCAAATTGCAGTGCATAGCATCTAATTGTTGCTATCCCGGTCGCCAGACTAGCGACCGGGCGCTTACCTCCGTGCCGAGGCCACCGCTCGTGTCGCGCTCCGCCGGGGTTTCAGGCCTGTGCAGCCGCATGGCAGCGGCGTCTCCCTCGTGGAGACGCCGTCGAGGCCGATTCTAACTCCTCCCCCCTGCCGAGGTACGCGCGCGCGCGAGGGGACAGCATTTGTAGGTCCAGCACCCGGAAGTGCTGAACCGCCCCTTTCCTGACGTCAGAGGCTGGCTGGCTATATAAACCAGCTTCAGTCTCTCTTACCTTGCCTTGCAACGAGGTCGCTCCTGTGAGTACTTAGTTGCTTCCCTGGATCCTGCCTTGCTCCGTTCCTGCTTGTTCCAGTCCTTGTTCCTGTGGTTCCTGCCGTGCTCCGTTCCTGCTTGTTCCAGTCCTTGTTCCTGTGGATCCGTTCCTGTTTGCTCCTGTCCTTGTTCCTGTGGTTCCACTCCAGGTTTTCCAGCTTTTCGTCTTCAGCCAGCCTTGACCTTCGGACTTCTGCTTGACCCATCTTGTCTTCAGCCAGCCCTGATCTTCGGACTTCTGCTTGACCCTTCTTGTCTTCAGCCAGCCCTGATCTTCGGACTTCTGCTTGACCCATCTTGTCTTCAGCCAGCCCTGATCTTCGGACTTCTGCTTGACCCTTCTTGTCTTCAGCCAGCCCTGACTACCGGACCTCCTAAGTCCCAGCGACCCGGACCCCTACGGGCTCCTCCTGGGGGGGTCTCGGGTTTCCAGGGCGAACACTTGCTCCTACCCGCCAGATCCGTACCGCCTCCCGGCTCCTTTTCCATCGTCTGGTTTCCACTATCCAGACAGCCGGGCCAAGGGTTCACTAAAACAGACTTTTCATAACAGTTTGCAAGGCCATGGACCCGGCGGACACTTCCGGCCTGCAGGCCATTCCGGGAATGGCTCAAAGAATCCAGCAACAGCAACAATGTTTAGAAGTATTGGCTGCCACGGTAGACCGCCTGGCGAGTCGGCTGGACGCTCAGCCGCGTGACGTGGTGGTACAGCCGTCACTCCCAGCACTAGTTCCTCAGCCGTCCGTGCAGACCCAACTTCCGGCTCCTACGCGTTACTCTGGGGATGCTAAGACTTGTAGGGCCTTCCTGAATCAGTGCTTCATCCGCTTCTCCTTGCTGCCGGGGCAACTTCCTTCTGATGCTGTCAAGGTCGCCTACATCTTGTCCCTGCTTGATGGGAAGGCCATGATATGGGCTTCTCCCCTCTGGGAACATCAAGATTCTTTACTACAGGACCTGCAAAGGTTTGTGGATCACTTCAAACAGACTTTTGACGAACCAGCTCGCCAGACTACCGCCACTACAGAAATTCTTCAATTGAAACAAGGGAGCCGCTCGTTAGCGGACTACGCCATTGAATTTCGCACCCTGGCTATGGAGCTTGGGTGGCAAGATAATTGCTTGCGAGGCATTTTCTTGGAAGGTCTCGCGGGACGTATAAAAGACAAACTGATGACTCGGGACATTCCTACTACCTTGAACGAAGTAATAGATTTGGCGGGGAGGATCGACCGACGCCTTCAGCAGCGAGCCAAGGAGGGCCGAACTATTAGGCGACCGGTCGCTCTGGCTCCCACCTTTTCACGGCCTCTGACCTCGGCCCATAAGACACAATCCACTCCCAGTCATATTTCCTCCGAGGAGCCCATGCAAATTGGGCGAACGCCGCTAACCGACGAGGAGAGGAGGCGACGCCGCACCCTAGGACTGTGTCTGTACTGTGGTACCAAGGGTCATTTGTTGGCCCAGTGCCCCGTGAGGCCGGAAAACGCTTGAACCTAGAGAAGAAGGAGGAGATCTCTCTAGGTTGTCTTAATCCTGCTCCTCAATGTACGGTACCTGTCACCCTGGATTACCCAGGAGGCTCCTTCCAGACTCTAGCCTTTATCGATTCTGGAGCTGGAGGGAATTTTATCTTGAAAGAACTGGTCAATCAACTGGGGCTTCCCACATTACCCCGGGAGCCTCCGCTCCGAGTCACCTCGATTCAAGGAACTCCGTTACCGGGAGACATCTCGGAGGTCACTGGACCCCTCACTCTTCGGACCGGGACCCTCCATACGGAGAGACTTTCTTTCATGCTATTGGGAAAATCAGTGCATCCTATAGTTCTAGGTCTTCCATGGCTGCAACAGCATGCTCCGATCATTCATTGGGATTCTCTTCAAATCGCCCAGTGGAGCACCTATTGTTTCCAGAACTGTTTGAACTTGCCTCAGAGACCAGCTGTTCCGCTCTGTCAGGCCGCCTTGGAACTTCCAGTCCCCTATCAGGATTTCGCGGATGTATTCTCTAAACAGAAGGCGGAACTCCTCCCTGTTCATCGACCATTTGATTGTGCCATCGACCTGCTTCCCGGCACCACTCCTCCGCGAGGCAGAGTCTATCCCTTGTCTATACCTGAGACTCGGGCGATGTCGGACTATATTACTGAAAACCTTGCCAAGGGCTTTATCCGTCCTTCGCACTCGCCAGCTGGGGCAGGTTTCTTTTTTGTGGCCAAGAAGGATGGTACCCTCAGGCCATGTATTGATTATCGTGGATTAAATACTATCACCAAGAAGGATCGGTACCCGCTTCCATTAATACCTGAGCTATTGGACAGACTCCAAGGAGCCAAGGTTTTTACGAAACTTGACTTGCGTGGGGCTTACAATCTAGTCCGTATCCGTCCCGGGGACGAGTGGAAGACGGCCTTCAACACCCGGGACGGTCATTACGAATATCTTGTAATGCCTTTCGGATTATGTAACGCCCCAGCTGTTTTCCAGAATTTAATGAATGAGGTACTCCGTGAGATGCTCCACTCATTCGTTATCGTGTATCTTGACGATGTCTTGATCTACTCTCCGAACCTTGTTTCTCATCGTCATCACGTCCGACGAGTGTTACACGCCTTAAGAGACAATCAACTGTATGCCAAGCTGGAAAAGTGCCAGTTTGAGTGCGAGACACTTCCTTTCTTGGGTTACATCGTTTCGTCCAGTGGCTTCCAAATGGACCCGGAGAAGGTCGCTGCTATCACTAATTGGCCCCGACCGGTGGGGTTGAAGGCTCTTCAATGTTTTCTTGGTTTTGCCAACTTTTACAGACACTTTATACCACACTACTCTCAAAGAGTGGCCCCGCTTACTGCACTCACCCGCAAGGGTTCCAACACTCATGACTGGTCCACTTCTGCTTGTCTCGCCTTTGAGGAACTAAAAAAAGCCTTTTTACAAGACTCTTGCTTGCGCCACCCGGATCCGCAGCGCCCCTTCATTGTGGAAGTGGATGCTTCCAGTTTGGCGGTTGGGGCCGTCCTCAGTCAGCACGATGCCTCCGGCAAGTTAATGCCTTGCTCTTACTTCTCAAAGAAATTTTCATCGGCCGAATGTAATTACGGTATCGGTGACAAGGAGCTCCTGGCTATCAAACTCGCCCTCGAAGAATGGAGACAGTGGCTTGAGGGAGCCAATCATCCAGTGACCGTATATACAGATCATAAGAATTTGCAGTACTTGGCTCAAGCCCAACGGTTGAACCCTCGTCAAGCAAGGTGGTCACTGTTTTTTAGTCGCTTCAATTTTATTCTTAAATACCGACCTGCGGAAAAGAATGTTCGGGCAGACGCTCTATCTCGGACCACTCAACCGGAAGAGGAGGAGGCTTTGCAGCACATTTTGGACCCAGCAAGCATACAACTGAACCTCACTCCGCTGGACAGCACTATTAAGACTCCTGTACCCAAAAGACTTCGCAGAAAGGTCTTAATCTGGGGGCATGATTCCTTGACTGGAGGGCACGCGGGAGTACAAAGAACACTGGATCTTATAGGTCGCTTCTATTGGTGGCCTGGACTTCGGAGGGATATTTCCCTTTTTGTTAACTCCTGTCCTACATGCGCTCTACAAAAACCCCTAACTGGTTCCAAAAGGGGGCTCTTACAGCCATTACCGATCCCAGCGGAACCTTGGACACATATCGCTACAGACTTTGTAGTAGAACTTCCGCCTTCTCAAGGCAAGACGGTGGTTTGGGTCACCGTGGACCGATTTTCTAAAATGGCCCATTTTGTGCCTTTACCCAAACTTCCCTCCGCTACAGAACTGGCTTTCTTGTTCGTCCACCATATTTTTCGCATCCATGGGCTACCTCATGATATTGTCTCTGACCGTGGTCCCCAGTTCACCGCCAGGTACTGGAGAGCACTATGCAAAAGATTCAAGATACAGTTAAGTTTCTCCACTGCGTTCCATCCACAGAGTAATGGCCAAACGGAACGCATGAATCGTTCATTGAAGTTGTTCTTGAGAGCTTTTATCAATCACAAACAGGACAATTGGGTAGATTTGTTACCTTGGGCAGAATTTGCCTACAACAATCAAGTGCACGCCGCAACCGGAAGATCTCCTTTCCAGATTGTATACGGGAAACAGCTTAGACCTCCCTTGCCGCTACCAATACCAGTCTCCTCTCCTGCCGCTCAGTCAACCGCTAACCAACTGGATAGACTTTGGGTTTCTACGCAGCACCGACTACAAAGGGTGGCACTAGCTTCTAAACGATTTGCCGACCGGCATCGAAAGGCCGCACCACTGTTTCTCCCAGGGGACAAAGTATGGCTCAGTACCAAACACCTCCATCTCAGACAACCATCTAAGAAGTTGGCACCCAAATTCTGCGGTCCTTTCCGCGTAGCAGAGAGAGTGGGCATGGTTTCTTACCGCTTACGACTACCCACTTCCCTGCGCATTCACAACGTTTTTCACGTTTCTCTTCTGAAGCCAGTCATACTTTCAAGATTCCATCCTAGACCCCCTGATGCTACCCCGGCACCTACAGTGGACGATCCCACCTTTCAAATGCGTGAAGTACTGGACACTCGCTTTGTCAACAGACATTGTGAGTATTTGCTAGCATGGGAGGGTTGTGAAGATGCAGACAATACATGGGAACCAGCTCGCAACATCCTAGACAAGTCTCTCCTGCGACAGTTCCACTTGGATCACCCTGAAAAGCCTGGTCCTTTGAAGAGGGGGCGTAAGAGAGGGGGTACTGTTGCTATCCCGGTCGCCAGACTAGCGACCGGGCGCTTACCTCCGTGCCGAGGCCCCCGCTCGTGTCGCGCTCCGCCGAGGTTTCAGGCCTGTGCAGCCGCATGGCAGCGGCGTCTCCCTCGTGGAGACGCCGTCGAGGCCGATTCTAACTCCTCCCCCCTGCCGAGGTACGCGCGCGCGCGAGGGGACAGCATTTGTAGGTCCAGCACCCGGAAGTGCTGAACCGCCCCTTTCCTGACGTCAGAGGCTGGCTGGCTATATAAACCAGCTTCAGTCTCTCTTACCTTGCCTTGCAACGAGGTCGCTCCTGTGAGTACTTAGTTGCTTCCCTGGATCCTGCCTTGCTCCGTTCCTGCTTGTTCCAGTCCTTGTTCCTGTGGTTCCTGCCGTGCTCCGTTCCTGCTTGTTCCAGTCCTTGTTCCTGTGGATCCGTTCCTGTTTGCTCCTGTCCTTGTTCCTGTGGTTCCACTCCAGGTTTTCCAGCTTTTCGTCTTCAGCCAGCCTTGACCTTCGGACTTCTGCTTGACCCATCTTGTCTTCAGCCAGCCCTGATCTTCGGACTTCTGCTTGACCCTTCTTGTCTTCAGCCAGCCCTGATCTTCGGACTTCTGCTTGACCCATCTTGTCTTCAGCCAGCCCTGATCTTCGGACTTCTGCTTGACCCTTCTTGTCTTCAGCCAGCCCTGACTACCGGACCTCCTAAGTCCCAGCGACCCGGACCCCTACGGGCTCCTCCTGGGGGGGTCTCAGGTTTCCAGGGCGAACACTTGCTCCTACCCGCCAGATCCGTACCGCCTCCCGGCTCCTTTTCCATCGTCTGGTTTCCACTATCCAGACAGCCGGGCCAAGGGTTCACTAAAACAGACTTTTCATAACACTAATAGCTTGCCACACAATATTTTCTTTGTTCAGACACCACCAACTCGGAGGAGGAGAAAAAGCAGGAAGAGGAGGAAGAAAGAGTTCTGGAATTAGCACCTCCTCCTGATGCAGCTGATGTGCTACCACCAAGGCAATCTGTAGCCACACCAGAGCCAGACCCTCCCCAACTGGCAGCCCTGGGCCTCCAACTCAGCAGCTTCCCATCCCCACCACTGTAGGGCCTCCATCCCATTTTTCCCCCTCAGGGCATTAAGCCAAACCTCTCACTGGGCAACTCCTCCTTGAATCTAGCCAGCACCCCATGCTGCAGAGGGCTGGCTTTACTGTTGGAGAGCGGCTCCAAGCCCAGAGTCCCAAGCTTTGTGGCTATGGGACTTCTGTCCAGATGATGGGGGTAAGATGTCCACAAGATGTGTGCTGCATAGCTTCAAAGGATCACCACCATGGCGCTTTGCTTAGAGGTGCCAAAATCTTTAATGTGGCCCTGCCCCTGATCCAGAAATGAAATGCAGCCAAAAAATGGGCCTCAAAGAAAATGAACCAAAAATATTTTGCCTGCACATGCTTATATTTGCGCCCAGCCTAAATTCCAACAAAAAGCTTTCTCGGCATATAAGAAGAAGGAAAAGAAAAGAAGAAGCAGTTGTCAGGTATAAAAATGACTCGACAATGAAATCCCAAAGTGTAAGAATATCTATATTCCAAAATCTATATAGATCTCACTTGAAAGGATGCAGATGTGTTTACTTGAAATTGCATATCAATGTAAATTCAGAAAAGAATGACCATCATACCGAGACACTGATAGGCTTATCATGCTATGGTGCAATTTTGTCCATATCAAGTGCTTATATTTTTAATCATCAGTCATTCTTAAATTGGTGAGAGACCTCCTCTCACTGTATACCCTGAACACTTTAATCTCCTTTTGGTTTTTTTTTGAAATTTTTGTAAGCACTTAAAAAGATCATTTATATAATTTAGACAGCACTCGGGCCGTATTGCCAATATTCAAAATGGCGCCGGCGCTACCTTTGTCCTGTCATGTGGTAAGGGCAAAGGGCCACCGGCGCCATTTCTATTAACGGAGCCATGGCCCAAGAGCGGGAGATCGCGCCTGGACCCCCCCACTGGACCCCAGGTAATTTAAAACATTTTGGGGGGGGGGTTCGGGAGGGTGGGGGATTTGTTTTAAAGGGTCAGGGTGGGTTTTAGGGTTGTTTTGGTGTGCCGGTTTTCCCACCCTCCCCCTCCCCCGATTTACGATTTTTTGACGATAAATCGGGGGAATTGCTATTGTATCGCGGCTCTAACGATTTTTGACGACTTAAAATATATCTGACGATTGTTTTAAATCGTCAAAAAACGATTCACATCCCTAATATATATACATAAGTTGCTTTTATGCATGGTAAGTGAATTTTCAGAAGGATGGATGAACACAAGTACTGTCACTGACACAGAAAAATATACACGTATAAAAAAGACAATTTGAGGGCATTCCAAATGGACTTTGGAAGTACATGGAGTTTGAATAGATATGCTTATTTACATATTTTATAAAAGGAGTATGTGTACACATCATCAAACATGAGCACATGCTTTTACATCTGTTAATCAGGTCACAAATATTAAATCTGACTTTGCCTTTGTCTGCTGTGTTTGGTTGAGGGGGATTTGAGCAAATGGTGGAGGGTATGGGTGAATTGGTGAAGCTAAACACTGTGCAAACAGCACTGCAGAATCCCTGTCTGATCTTACATCTGACCCTCAACCTCAACTATAGAAAAGACTTCTCTACACAAGTATCTTTGCCTGTCATATATAGGGTTGCCAACTAGTTCCAGATTTTCAGGATAGGTTGATTCAGCCCTGGTTTTACCTCATTGTTTGCTGAGACTTATTCTGATTTCCCTGTTCCATTCCCTAAGACAAGCAAGAAATTAAGTACCTGCATACAGGGGGAATAAAACCAGGACTGGATCAATCTCTCCTGGAAATCTGGACTCAGTTGGCAACCCTAGTCAAATAAAACATATTTAGAACCCCAGTAACCCTTCAGATACATTTTAAAAACCCTATAACCTGTGAGCATTTCTTTAAAATAAAATAAAAAGTGCCTCAAAAGAAAATTTATATAAGATAAATGCAACCTTCTGTTATTCACTTGTTCTTTAAAATCCAAGCAGTAGAAATCATAAGTAATAGCTTAGCAATTTTGGGGACCTATAACTTTCTCTCTCTTTCTCTCTCTCTCTCTCTCTCTCTCATTCATCCCTACAGAAAGTTACAGCAGTACACCGTTGTTAGGATTAACTGCCCTCCATCTGACTGTTAGGTTGCTCTTTGACTGTGAGAGGCATTTTATCAGGCAATGTTGTATGTGTTATCTGCCATCCCAACACCTCATCAAGAACAGTGAAAGAAGCTAAAGGAAAGAAAGATAGCAGAAGATAGAGAACAGGGTAGACAGGGTAAAAAAAAATACTAAGAATAAAGTTAATTTTCTTTGAAATATCAACCATCCGATTTGACTTCTTAAATACAGTTTTCAAATGTTTTGAATTATATTTCGAAAGCTTCCTCTCCTTTGTGAATGCTACAGTTAATACGATATGTAATTAATTCTAAACAAAAAAAAAACTGATTATCTCCAGTAACATGATCTGATTGAACAGGAAAAATTATACAAGATGTCTTTAAAAAAATATATTCCTTTCTGGAATACCATATTATTCCTCGGTATAGGTAGTTGTAACTAGGGTAGAGACTTGAGTACTCAAAGTTACAGGAAAACTGCATATGTTAATCCAGGCTATGGTTTGCAACCCTCCTGTTTACAGTGGAAAAACCCTGGATATACATTTTCAAGGTTGCAGGGGAGTACAGTTTTCCCAAGTGCAGATGTGCCCCTTGGCATAGAAAAACCTGGCCTGTAGCCTAAATAGGGAGAGAGACTACTGAGTTCATGCACTATGGCAGATGCTCTACCCAAGAGAACTTGAGATCCCGAACACTGGTAAACTTCTATTTTATTATTTAATTTGTTCCTGTTTTATGTTGTTGCCAAGAAGTTGTATTTTTTTTCTTTGTCATTGCTCAGAAGTGACGCTTTGATATTGGCCTTGGTAGTCAAAATAAACCTGTTCAACTATTTCCAGGTGTGGCTGGGTTAAGCTGCCTTTGTACCCACCCAAGACTTCCAATGACCTAACATCCATTTTTTAATCCCTAAACCTATATACCCTATTCTACAGGTACCATGGGGTTGATTGCCTTGGGATCCAGACCAGCACCTGTTCTTAAGTGGATGAAATAAGTGAAGATCTAAATGTAACCAGCTGATAGCCAACAGCAATTTCAGCAATCTTATTTTACCAGCAGAGGTGGTGAAATAAGAAGAGAAGATATGTCATTTTGCATCAGACCAAAGATCCACAGAGCCCAGCATTCAGATTCCAAAAGTGGCCAATCCAAATCTCTAGGAAGTGCCTGGCAGTAGATTCATTACTTGTTGCTTACTCCCAAGGATAAGCAGTGGCTATCCCAAGTCTACCTACCTGACTAATAAGTATTTATGGACTTTTCCTATAGAAACTTATCTGAATCCCTTTTAAAACCATCTATGCTAGATGTCTTGATCATTTCTTCCAACAGCTAATTCCACAACTAAATTGTGCATTGAGTAAAAAAAAAAAATACATTCTCCAATTTCTTCTAAATCTGTTATTTATTTGCTAGTTTCTTGAAGGGTTCCCTAGTCTTAGTACTACTTGAAAGGTAAATAACCATTCCCTATTTACCTGTTCCACACCACTCATGATTTTATAAACCTCTGTCATAATCCCTCTCAGTCATCTCTTCTTCAAGATGGACAGCTCTAATCTGTGCATCCTTTCTTCATAAAGAAGCTGTTTTATCTCCTTTCTAGTTCTGCTATCATCTTTTTTAGGATAGGGTGACCAGAACTATACAGAGGACACAAGGTGCAGTTGAACCATGCGCTGATACAGAGGTATTGTAATATTCTCAGTTTTAGTCTTTCTTCTTTTATGAATAATTCTTAGCATTCTGTTTGCTTTTTGGATTGCTGCTGCACGCTTAGCTCAGAATGCCAACATATTGCCCACAATAACTCCTTTTCATTCCTAATATAGATTATTTTTCCATATGTGAATCACTTTGTACTTCTCCACATAAGGAGGATAACATTCAAACAGCTGCATGCGGCAGCATACATGAGTGTATGTGACCGTGCATAGATTTACTATAGTATTTTATAATATGCGTGAAAGATATATGTGCAATTTATAAAATATCAAAAAAAGGGGGGATCAATTAGCAGACTCAATCAAAAATAATGCTTACCCATAAGCTGATCATATTTTGAAAAAATATTATGTTATTATTAACATAACTATTTGTTAGAACCGCATCAGCAAGCCAGACAGCATATCTCTTGCATTGAATGAGATCGCTCGGTCTTCTCAATCACTTGCGGTTTTGAACAGTGTCTTACTGGAAAAGAGTTTTTTGCACAAATCTTTTTAAGTCCTCTTCCATAACCACATAGTGGAATTTGATGTCAATATTTCAGCACATAGTCTGGACACGCTGAGTGGATTTATCAAGTTGTTTTAACATTTTAAGCGTTTTAAGCATGGTCAAACTGCAAAACGGTACTTCAAAGAAGCTCAACCACGGCCGAAGTTTTGCTTGAAAAGCTTCATCAGGAGCCTGTCTTGTCAATATTCTAGCCAGACAAACATGTCTCCATTAGCTAAGCAGTGCAACCAATCTTATAAAAGAAAAAATATATATAAGTAAATGTGTATGTAACCACTTAGCTTTCTTGGTAGTCACGAATGCTGAATCCTTACTCGGGACAATGATGTCTCCTGTTTACTTCCAACGCCAAGCAGAGACCGATAGAAACACAACCTCTGTTTAAATCAGGTGGGCTATTGGGTCACATGAACCAACAGAAACAAGTCAATACAGGAATGACGTCATCTCGCGATGATTTCAACAGCTTCAAAGGAACACCTGTAAATCTAAGCTCACATTTAGTCCAAGGGTGTGTCCTGTGCGCAAACGATTTATCCAACGTTGTTCAGATCGAAGTAATAGGAGATTAAGATCTCCCCCACGCCAGCCCAGGGCGAATATGCTCTATAATATGGGCATCCAGGACCACATTCACTCACATCCACCCCTTTTTCATTAATAAATTACAAACACAATTATTTGGGTAAAAACAAGGCCGCAGCTTTATTTTCCAAACGGTCCGAGCCTCAATTTAAACAATATAACAATAGCAACATGGATTTCAGTAATGCAAACCCTCACCAGACTATCCGCCTCTGTCCGGCAAGATAGCCTAACCCGTCTTCTTTCCCTGCTCATTTTGCCGTCACACACCAGGTTCTGACTCCCGCCACTCACCTGCAAGAAGCCAACCTGTGTGGACCCCAGCCGTCAACCGACAAGGAGTCTGGCCATACGGCTCCCGCCACCTTCGGCAAGGAGCCATCCCCAACAACAGCCCCCAGTTGTCATTCATCACTTGCTTGTTACCAAAATCCCTTACATATAACCAATAAACTATCTGTTGAGGCTCGGGCCAACCGCCACCGACACAGACATCCGATGTCCTGTGACCCCCCAAAGATGCGGCCTAGTTTAACAAGGAAATAGTTTCTCTAGCACCTCCTGAATGGAATTCAAAAATAAATCTGTCCCCAGGAAAGAAAGATGAATCCCATCATCCCGGAATAAACCCGCAACATTCCCCCAGGACCAGTCATATTTTATGTGACGACCCCCCAATCTCTCCAACCAAGCCCCAATTTGTTGGTTTGCCTTGGACCTACATCTTCGCCACCGAATATTATTCCATTCAGCAGGCCTAACTACAATGTCGGACCAGCACAAAACGGTCGTAGGCAACAAAATGGACACCGTCATTAAGTCCTTACGAACCATGCTAATAAATTGCTTGCCCGGCATCGTGCCCCAATCATTTCCCCCCAAATGAACAACCAAGGCTCGCGGTGTCGCGAGCCGTTCCCGCTCCCTTTGTATACAAGGGATAAGCTCATCCCAGAGCATCCCCCGACGTCCCAACCAATAAACCCGAACCCCCCGATGTTGCAAGTCCAAGTTCGGACCGTAAGGACGGCCGCAGGCATGACTGTGCGCCCAATGAATGAACGAATGCCCGACAATCCATACAGCCATGTCCTTGGTCGCTGCACCTGCAAAGAAACTACAGTTAAATGTCGTTCATTTATACCCCATATCGGGGCGGACATAAGACCTATACACACCCGACTTCCAACGACCTATCTGTTGAATCACTTGTCCTGACAATCCCGCTCTTGCCGCAGCCGTTGCCGCCCCAATTCGGAAAGAATGCGTTCCAAAACGACACCCATCCAGCCCCACAAAATTCAAAGTCCTGCGAAGAACCACCTCAAATTGATACTTCGTTAACGGAGCAGAATTCACATGCACCAAAAATTGCTCCGCACCTTCTGGCCTTTGTTGACAATATACCACCGCATTCTGAACCGGACAAGAAACCAAACCTGGAACTGCAGAAAGTACGACCGACGAACCGCGCCCAAGTCGATCCGTTTTTGAACGAGGAATTAATATCACAACCGCTTTATTGGTTACCAACACATTCTTTGCCAAAAGCCCCGGGTAGTCCCTATTGCTAGCAGCCCGAGCTACCAGTTCACTAACCCGGAAAGCACCGAAAAAGGCTAACACATAAGCAATTCGAAATAATACCGCTTCGTAAGTAGAAGAACACACTTCAGAAAGAGCCTCCCACAACAAGACAAGTATATCATGAGTTATCGGAAAACGTTGATCCGGTGTATGCGTTAACCCTCTCGACCACCCGGCTAGTAACCGTTGCACAATAAAACGCCCAGAAGGAAATCCCCAACCATGAGCCTTCATGAAGAAGGAGAAACCCGTCAATTGTCTCCCGACCGCTGACCTCGAACAACCACCTGCCCTCGATCGCTCAATGAAACGCACAAGTTGCACATCCGACACCGGACCACCCATCCAACCCTCTGCTAACAAAAACGCGGTAACCCGCCTAGCCCCACCCACATAACTTGTCCAAGTGGAGGAAGCTAATGAAGCTCGCAGCATCTGCCAGGACTCCGGGAACCCAATTTCCAGAGGGAAGACGGCACCGGAGTTCCACAAATCTCTGCTTCTGGAGCCAGTTCTCGAAACAACTCCCACTTGAAACGAGAAAGAGAGTCAGCCACACCGTTAGAAACACCCGGCACATGTCGAGCCCATATAGTCACATTTAAAGACATACAGCTTAAAATCAGTTCACGCAACAACTCCAAAACTTTAATACAGCGCGCTGATCTTTTGTTAATGACTTCAACGACCCCAGTATTGTCACTCCAAAATACTACTCTCTTCCCGCTCAACTGCTCCCCCCATATGCTCACCGCCACCACTATTGGGAATAACTCCAAGAACGTGATATTTGTCGTAACTCCAGAATCAACCCAAGCATCCGGCCAGCGCGCCGCACACCACGCTCCCTGAAAATAAGCCCCAAATCCCAACGACCCCGCCGCATCTGTGAATAATTCCAGGTCGTGATTAGACATTGGATTGGACTGCCACAAAGCCACCCCGTTAAAATGCTCCAAAAACTTATCCCACAAACGCAAATCTTCTCGTAAATAAAGAGAATTGCGCACTCGATGATGTCGTTGCTTTAAACCTCAAGCAAACCGAGCATATGGATAGCATTCAAAATAGTTATGTAAAAATCCACCACGAATGCTAATATTGTGTAATACAGTCACGATACTTCAGACTGGTATATAAGTTGAAAGTCTTATTTATTCACAAATCGGCAACTCCAATGTTATACAGCGCAATTTTTCATGCACACGGGGTCCCCCGACACGGTCCCGTGTTTCGCCAGCGGCTGCGTCGGGAGGGATGCCCACAAATTCAAAGAGGAAAATCTAAAAATTAACAAAAGGACTGTATAAGAAATAGTAATGGTACAGAGTCAATACAGGTAGATGCACACATACATTTTACCTTTAGACGGATTTCTTAAGTTCCAGGCATGGAGTGCGTTCGAGCGAGGTTCAAGGACAGCTTAAAAGCTGTCAAAACTCGCGCCAACCAGATTTCAAAGACCAATCAGAAAAGAGAAAGAGCCAACCTATCGCAGCTGAGGTGGTATCAGCTGCAGCCTATCAAGATTATGTAAAATGAAACCATTCGATTTCTTTATTAAGGCCCTTGGGAATCACACAGTCTAACCGGTGTATCCACCTTTGTTCACAACGCGTCAGTAAAAGATCAAAATCACCACCACGTAATGGAGGTGTCACAATTTCTAAAACAAAAAGAATAAATCAGAAATTGTGTGAGAGCGTGATAACCAATGATCCACTAGGGGGGCCAAGTTACGGGAATGTTTAATATTCGATCTATGTTCGATCACTCGGGTACGTATCTGTCTTGTGGTTTTTCCTACGTATAGCATATCACAAGGGCAGCGGATAATGTAAACCACGCCTATGGAGGCACAGTCCGAATCTTGACGTAGAGTATAACGTCTTGAGGAAAGGGGTTCGATGAAATCAGAAAGAGTAGTTGTGTGTTTGCAAACTGAGCAGTTTCCACAGGGTCTGTGAGTACCAATCTGTGTGGCAATAGAACGATTAGATAGGAAGTCTGAGTTAGTCAGAATATCACGAAAATTTTTTCCTCTACGATACGTAAACCTTAAAGAGCTATGAAACAGAGTAGAGAGTGCTAAGGAAGACCAGTGTTTTCTAAGAATGCAGGATATCGCGTGGCTCGATGGTGAGAACGGCAAAATGCAATTTAAAGAGGAACTATCATCCTTACGAGACGGTAAAAATAACCAATCCCTGTTGACATATAAGGCTCTTTTATAGGCAGCTCTAAGAACTTTGTAAGGGTACCCTCTCAGCCTAAACCGGGAGAGCATCTCCTTAGCTTTTTGAACGTAGTCAGACGTAGAGGAACACAATCTACGTAACCTCAGGAACTGTCCGGTCGGGATGTTGGTTTTTAAGTGTTTGGGGTGACAGCTGTCAAACTTAAGGATTGTATTACGGTCGGTATCCTTGCGAAAAATAGTGGTGGAAAAACTGGAACCGGTATTTAGTATTAGCACATCCAAAAAGGGTATTTGCGAATAATGTAAACAAAAACTAAACTGCATATGGTGATTACATTGGTTTAACCAATCAAAAAATAAATAAAACTGTATTTCAGTTCCCATCCAAATCAGTAAAATGTCGTCAATATAACGATACCAGGAGTGCACAAAATGCCACCAATGTGAAGGGTATATGTATGTGTCCTCAAATTGAGCGACAAATAAACATGCTAAACTGGGTGCCATGGTGGCACCCATTGCTGTCCCTTTGATCTGCTGAAAAAAAGAAGACTCAAAACGAAAATAGTTTTTTGTGAGTGCCAAAGTAGTCAATTGCATTAGAAATGAAGTGGGGACCCTAGATGGTTCTGTACGGGAATCCAAAGTATTTTCAATTATTGTGAGAGCTTCAGATTGAGGGATATTCGAATAAAGAGAAACGATATCTAAAGTGATAAGTAAAAAAGGTTCAGAGGGAAAATCTGTATTTTCTAATAAGGTAATAAGATGGGAGGAGTCACGTACATATGATTTAATCCGTGGGACAAAAGGTCTTAAAAAAATGTCCACGAATTGTGAAAGGGGCTCCAAAACCGAGCCTATCCCTGATACTATCGGACGCCCCGGTGGGTTCTCGAGGGATTTGTGGATTTTCGGAAGTATATAGAACACTGGTACAACAGGGTTTGGGGTGGTGAGGTAATTAGCTTCCCGGCTGGTGATATAACGATGAGCGACAGCGTCCTGTATAATCGAAGCTATTTCTAACTTTAATACTTCTGTCGGATCTGAGGGTAAGGGGAGATAGAAAGTCGTGTCCTGCAGCTGGCGGAGAACCTCAGTTTTATAATCTGCTCTATTCAAAACCACCGTCCCCCCACCCTTATCTGCCGATTTTATAATGATAGACGGGTCCTCAGACAGAGAGCGTAGCAAAGTCCTTTCATGTTTGGATAAGTTAAAGTGTACATATTGACGATCTTGAATCAATAGTTTAATGTCATTCTGAACCAATTTTTCGAAAGCTAGAATCATAGGGTCCACTGGGCCTGGAGGAACCCATTTAGATTTAACAGACACAAGAGAGTCATCTTGTATAGGAGGAACATCTGAAAAGAACAGTTTCAATTTCAAGGATCTAAAAAATCGGTATAAATGAACCTGAACATCAAATATATCAACTTTAGCAGTGGGTACAAAAGAGAGTCCTCTCGCTAGCAATGTTAACTCGTCTTGTGCAAACGTCCTAGAAGAGAGATTAAATACTGTATCAGTGTTTATTGCCAAGGATCCTGTTGTTGTCGTGTGATGCGGGTGGATCGTGAGTTCATTGGTGGTCGACCTCGTAATTTCGAACCCCGGTTGTTGCGGGGCACTGGTACTGGGTCTAAAAAAGCCGCAGCAATAGAGGAGGATGATGAAGAGGAGCCAGGTGCCGGTTGAATATGCTGTAATGGGGGGAGAGTAGATTCCTCGCCAGACGAGTCGTCTGATGATTGGGCAAAAGCTACCTTTTTCTTTTGCGGTTTTATAGGATTCATCCATTGATAAACGTAGCCGGACTTATAATCAGTTGTGTCACGTTGAAATTTTTTATATTTCTGAACTTTGAGTTCTTTCTTAAATTTGTTTAAATTTTCAATAAATTCAGAATGTTGCTGCTCAAACTCCTCTATTGATACTGCAGTCGATCGGATGGTTTGTATATTTGTGTCGACTTCACTTTTAAGTGGAATGATGATCTCTTTAGTCGTCTCAATGATCAATAGCATGAGATCGAGGGAGCACTTATTCAGAATCTGATTCCAGCGTGTAACGAAAGCCGAATTGTCCATGTGCAGTCTGGGAGCTTTTTGTACCCGAAGTCCTCGAGGTATTCTCCTCACCCGGCAATACTCAATTAGGGTGGAAGCGTGGAGTTCTGCTCGGGTCAAGCGTTTCTGTGAATTGATAGCGTCAGTCCACGATACGGTCGGCAAATCCTCAGTTTCTGGGTCTGCAAAAAATGGAGCGTCGGCTAGGACAGCTTGAAGGACATCATCAGAGTAGCTAAAGGTCTGATCCTCTGTACCAGTAGCCATTTAAACGCTCTTTTAAGAGAGGGAGAACAAACCACAAGCAAACCGAGCATATGGATAGCATTCAAAATAGTTATGTAAAAATCCACCACGAATGCTAATATTGTGTAATACAGTCACGATACTTCAGACTGGTATATAAGTTGAAAGTCTTATTTATTCACAAATCGGCAACTCCAATGTTATACAGCGCAATTTTTCATGCACACGGGGTCCCCCGACACGGTCCCGTGTTTCGCCAGCGGCTGCGTCGGGAGGGATGCCCACAAATTCAAAGAGGAAAATCTAAAAATTAACAAAAGGACTGTATAAGAAATAGTAATGGTACAGAGTCAATACAGGTAGATGCACACATACATTTTACCTTTAGACGGATTTCTTAAGTTCCAGGCATGGAGTGCGTTCGAGCGAGGTTCAAGGACAGCTTAAAAGCTGTCAAAACTCGCGCCAACCAGATTTCAAAGACCAATCAGAAAAGAGAAAGAGCCAACCTATCGCAGCTGAGGTGGTATCAGCTGCAGCCTATCAAGATTATGTAAAATGAAACCATTCGATTTCTTTATTAAGGCCCTTGGGAATCACACAGTCTAACCGGTGTATCCACCTTTGTTCACAACGCGTCAGTAAAAGATCAAAATCACCACCACGTAATGGAGGTGTCACAATTTCTAAAACAAAAAAGAATAAATCAGAAATTGTGTGAGAGCGTGATAACCAATGATCCACTAGGGGGGCCAAGTTAAAGGCCTTAATAAAGAAATCGAATGGTTTCATTTTACATAATCTTGATAGGCTGCAGCTGATACCACCTCAGCTGCGATAGGTTGGCTCTTTCTCTTTTCTGATTGGTCTTTGAAATCTGGTTGGCGCGAGTTTTGACAGCTTTTAAGCTGTCCTTGAACCTCGCTCGAACGCACTCCATGCCTGGAACTTAAGAAATCCGTCTAAAGGTAAAATGTATGTGTGCATCTACCTGTATTGACTCTGTACCATTACTATTTCTTATACAGTCCTTTTGTTAATTTTTAGATTTTCCTCTTTGAATTTGTAGGCATCCCTCCCGACGCAGCCGCTGGCGAAACACGGGACCGTGTCGGGGGACCCCGTGTGCATGAAAAATTGCGCTGTATAACATTGGAGTTGCCGATTTGTGAATAAATAAGACTTTCAACTTATATACCAGTCTGAAGTATCGTGACTGTATTACACAATATTAGCATTCGTGGTGGATTTTTACATAACTATTTTGAATGCTATCCATATGCTCGGTTTGCTTGTGGTTTGTTCTCCCTCTCTTAAAAGAGCGTTTAAATGGCTACTGGTACAGAGGATCAGACCTTTAGCTACTCTGATGATGTCCTTCAAGCTGTCCTAGCCGACGCTCCATTTTTTGCAGACCCAGAAACTGAGGATTTGCCGACCGTATCGTGGACTGACGCTATCAATTCACAGAAACGCTTGACCCGAGCAGAACTCCACGCTTCCACCCTAATTGAGTATTGCCGGGTGAGGAGAATACCTCGAGGACTTCGGGTACAAAAAGCTCCCAGACTGCACATGGACAATTCGGCTTTCGTTACACGCTGGAATCAGATTCTGAATAAGTGCTCCCTCGATCTCATGCTATTGATCATTGAGACGACTAAAGAGATCATCATTCCACTTAAAAGTGAAGTCGACACAAATATACAAACCATCCGATCGACTGCAGTATCAATAGAGGAGTTTGAGCAGCAACATTCTGAATTTATTGAAAATTTAAACAAATTTAAGAAAGAACTCAAAGTTCAGAAATATAAAAAATTTCAACGTGACACAACTGATTATAAGTCCGGCTACGTTATCAATGGATGAATCCTATAAAACCGCAAAAGAAAAAGGTAGCTTTTGCCCAATCATCAGACGACTCGTCTGGCGAGGAATCTACTCTCCCCCCATTACAGCATATTCAACCGGCACCTGGCTCCTCTTCATCATCCTCCTCTATTGCTGCGGCTTTTTTAGACCCAGTACCAGTGCCCCGCAACAACCGGGGTTCGAAATTACGAGGTCGACCACCAATGAACTCACGATCCACCCGCATCACACGACAACAACAGGATCCTTGGCAATAAACACTGATACAGTATTTAATCTCTCTTCTAGGACGTTTGCACAAGACGAGTTAACATTGCTAGCGAGAGGACTCTCTTTTGTACCCACTGCTAAAGTTGATATATTTGATGTTCAGGTTCATTTATACCGATTTTTTAGATCCTTGAAATTGAAACTGTTCTTTTCAGATGTTCCTCCTATACAAGATGACTCTCTTGTGTCTGTTAAATCTAAATGGGTTCCTCCAGGCCCAGTGGACCCTATGATTCTAGCTTTCGAAAAATTGGTTCAGAATGACATTAAACTATTGATTCAAGATCGTCAATATGTACACTTTAACTTATCCAAACATGAAAGGACTTTGCTACGCTCTCTGTCTGAGGACCCGTCTATCATTATAAAATCGGCAGATAAGGGTGGGGGGACGGTGGTTTTGAATAGAGCAGATTATAAAACTGAGGTTCTCCGCCAGCTGCAGGACACGACTTTCTATCTCCCCTTACCCTCAGATCCGACAGAAGTATTAAAGTTAGAAATAGCTTCGATTATACAGGACGCTGTCGCTCATCGTTATATCACCAGCCGGGAAGCTAATTACCTCACCACCCCAAACCCTGTTGTACCAGTGTTCTATATACTTCCGAAAATCCACAAATCCCTCGAGAACCCACCGGGGCGTCCGATAGTATCAGGGATAGGCTCGGTTTTGGAGCCCCTTTCACAATTCGTGGACATTTTTTTAAGACCTTTTGTCCCACGGATTAAATCATATGTACGTGACTCCTCCCATCTTATTACCTTATTAGAAAATACAGATTTTCCCTCTGAACCTTTTTTACTTATCACTTTAGATATCGTTTCTCTTTATTCGAATATCCCTCAATCTGAAGCTCTCACAATAATTGAAAATACTTTGGATTCCCGTACAGAACCATCTAGGGTCCCCACTTCATTTCTAATGCAATTGACTACTTTGGCACTTACAAAAAACTATTTTCGTTTTGAGTCTTCTTTTTTTCAGCAGATCAAAGGGACAGCAATGGGTGCCACCATGGCACCCAGTTTAGCATGTTTATTTGTCGCTCAATTTGAGGACACATACATATACCCTTCACATTGGTGGCATTTTGTGCACTCCTGGTATCGTTATATTGACGACATTTTACTGATTTGGATGGGAACTGAAATACAGTTTTATTTATTTTTTGATTGGTTAAACCAATGTAATCACCATATGCAGTTTAGTTTTTGTTTACATTATTCGCAAATACCCTTTTTGGATGTGCTAATACTAAATACCGGTTCCAGTTTTTCCACCACTATTTTTCGCAAGGATACCGACCGTAATACAATCCTTAAGTTTGACAGCTGTCACCCCAAACACTTAAAAACCAACATCCCGACCAGACAGTTCCTGAGGTTACGTAGATTGTGTTCCTCTACGTCTGACTACGTTCAAAAAGCTAAGGAGATGCTCTCCCGGTTTAGGCTGAGAGGGTACCCTTACAAAGTTCTTAGAGCTGCCTATAAAAGGGCCTTATATGTCAACAGGGATTGGTTATTTTTACCGTCTCGTAAGGATGATAGTTCCTCTTTAAATTGCATTTTGCCGTTCTCACCATCGAGCCACGCGATATCCTGCATTCTTAGAAAACACTGGTCTTCCTTAGCACTCTCTACTCTGTTTCATAGCTCTTTAAGGTTTACGTATCGTAGAGGAAAAAATTTTCGTGATATTCTGACTAACTCAGACTTCCTATCTAATCGTTCTATTGCCACACAGATTGGTACTCACAGACCCTGTGGAAACTGCTCAGTTTGCAAACACACAACTACTCTTTCTGATTTCATCGAACCCCTTTCCTCAAGACGTTATACTCTACGTCAAGATTCGGACTGTGCCTCCATAGGCGTGGTTTACATTATCCGCTGCCCTTGTGATATGCTATACGTAGGAAAAACCACAAGACAGATACGTACCCGAGTGATCGAACATAGATCGAATATTAAACATTCCCGTAACTTGGCCCCCCTAGTGGATCATTGGTTATCACGCTCTCACACAATTTCTGATTTATTCTTTTTTGTTTTAGAAATTGTGACACCTCCATTACGTGGTGGTGATTTTGATCTTTTACTGACGCGTTGTGAACAAAGGTGGATACACCGGTTAGACTGTGTGATTCCCAAGGGCCTTAATAAAGAAATCGAATGGTTTCATTTTACATAATCTTGATAGGCTGCAGCTGATACCACCTCAGCTGCGATAGGTTGGCTCTTTCTCTTTTCTGATTGGTCTTTGAAATCTGGTTGGCACGAGTTTTGACAGCTTTTAAGCTGTCCTTGAACCTCGCTCGAACGCACTCCATGCCTGGAACTTAAGAAATCCGTCTAAAGGTAAAATGTATGTGTGCATCTACCTGTATTGACTCTGTACCATTACTATTTCTTATACAGTCCTTTTGTTAATTTTTAGATTTTCCTCTTTGAATTTGTGGGCATCCCTCCCGACGCAGCCGCTGGCGAAACACGGGACCGTGTCGGGGGACCCCGTGTGCATGAAAAATTGCGCTGTATAACATTGGAGTTGCCGATTTGTGAATAAATAAGACTTTCAACTTATATACCAGTCTGAAGTATCGTGACTGTATTACACAATATTAGCATTCGTGGTGGATTTTTACGTTGCTTTAAACCTGACATAGCATGCGACAACCTGCGCAAAAACACTCTACCCATAGGAATTACCCGACAGGCAAAGTTCAGGCTGCCCACTAAAGATTGCAATTCTCCTAATGTCAATTTATTTCGACCCACCGCTTCTCGAACCAACTCCCGAAGACACTCTACTTTAATCAGCGGTAATCGCGATACCATATCTATGGAGTCCAATTCAATGCCTAGAAAAAGCAACTTGGTACAAGGTCCCTCTGTTTTGTTCACCGCAAGAGGAATCCCAAACTCCCCGGCTATCATTTGAAAATGCCCCAACAACCGCGCACAATCTTCCGATCCAGCTCTCCCGACAAATAAAAAGTCATCCAAGTAATGCACAAACGATTTAGACCCTGTCCTAAACTGCACCACCCAATGCACGAACGAGCTAAACGCTTCGAAATACGCGCATGCTACGGAACAACCCATTGGCATGCACATATCAAAGTAAAACTCTTGTTGAAAATGGAATCCTAACAACCAAAAACTATCCGGGTGAACCGGCAACAAACGAAAAGCCGATTCAATATCTACTTTGGCCATTAGCGCTCCCGGGCCGCAACGTCTAACTATCCGTACAGCCGAGTCAAAGGATGAATACTTAACCGTGCATAATTCCCTAGGAATGCCATCATTTACTGATTTACCCTCTGGGAAAGAAAGGTTGTGAATTAACTGAAACTTGCCAAACTCTCGTTTTGGAATTACTGCTAATGGGGATAACACCAAATTCTTAAATGGAGGCTCCCTGAAAGGCCCAGCAATTCGCCCCAATTCTATTTCTTCCTGCAATTTGTCTTTAACCACCTCCCCTAAACGTCTAGCTGATGGACAATTAGAGCCACCTCCAACAACCTCTCCCCCTTCCCACGGGATTCGGAAACCCCATTTAAAACCCTGAAATAATAACGACGCCACCTCTTTTTTAGGGTACAATCGCAACCAAGGTTCCATAGCTGCAACCCTGATAGGTGTCGAAGCTCTCTTAAACCCCGGGCTTTCCCCCTCCTTTTGGGGCTGAGCTTGCAACCAGTCCGTCGCTTGTCCGTTTACCACACTTGGAAGCCGGATGTCCAGCTCCACAATTGGAGCAAGCATGCCGGAATTTACAATCCGGGAATAAGCATGTGGCACGATTAAACTTCCAGCAGACGTCGTTGCGCCCAGCACCTCCCTTTCCTGTAGTACTAATGGGCACGTCCTTCCGAAAGGACCGCGTCTGTCCCAAACCGGTTACAAATCCCTGCCCCGACCCTCCCCCAGATGACTTAGAGGCCATCTGCGTGAGCCATAACCCCACGTCCTGCGTGCCCCACGATATAAGTTTGTTCTCCTCCATCCGATCTCTAAATCGCTCGTCATAATTTAACCATGACCAGCCCTCATAAGTTCTGCTTGCTGCCAAAATTGCATCAGCATATGATAGCAGGGGTCCATACTGGGATGGATCCTTTTTTCCCACTACACTAGCCAAGCGCAAGAAAGCCCGCGTCCAATTGTGCACATTGCGGGCTACTTTCGGCTGCGCCCCGGGAAATCGCTCACTCTTTCCCCGCTTCTTCTTCCCCTTACGCTTACCTCGACGGCCTTCCAATAATTTGAAAATATCAATAAACTGCCTGCGTCGAATACGTTTGCGAACAGAACGCGGCACCTCCTCCCAGAGCTCCGTAAGTGCGACTAAAGCTGGAGCTCCATGTACAGTAGTCCCTCCCCCAACACTGGCCTGAACAACGGATCTGGGTCCCGAAGAACTAGAAGAAGTCGAAGAGGAAGATGACGACGATGAAGACGAGTCAGAAGAACTAGAGCGCGCCCTCTTTCTTTTCTTTTTAGACTTTCCCGCCTTAGCCGACCCCTTTTTTAAGTTTTACTGTCATCATCTGTAACCGCAGGCAACCTAACGCTACACTCTCTTCCCCCACTCCCCCTCCCTCCCCTGTCACTCTCATCAAATCTCCCCGCACTGGGAATGGAACCCCGTACCTGTCGAGGGAATATGACAAACTCACCGGAAGACTCAGGCTCCTCTGTCACCAACGCATCCACATTTATCTGTTCCCTCCGACCGCTGTCCCTCACTAGCAACGGCTCATTTCTCCAGGCCTCATGTCGTGAAGGCCCCGGTAATTCTTCATCCTCCTGCTCCCATCCCCTCTGCAAACAAACAGGAGGGACAGAAGACGAGGCCACAACCGGCACACCTTGCGACTCTCTTCGAGCCCCAAGACTCCCCAACCCCCTTTCCCCAACAAACGTACCCCTACATAGTGACCTACCGAAACCTTGGTCCCCTCCTGCACCTATCCTCTCACTCACCCCCACCCGCTGTGGTAACCTTTTCGTACCGCTACCCCTATTTGCTCTGAACCTGGGATAAGCAAAACCCCGATCAAAAGCTGCAGCAGACTTATGTCCCTGCGATACACCTAACCCCCCCAAATCTCCAGCTGGTACAAGTCCCACCGGAGAAGCACAGCTTAACTCTGCTGCATTATCTCCGGAAGCCTCTCGATCTCCTGCAATCCCCCTTCTATTGCAACGACTACGCGCCGCAGATCTGAGCCTCACTCTCGCCGGTCCTGTCCCCCTGCCACGAGACCTGATCACGCCGCATGAACTAGCAGATACGCCCGTCCCCAGACCTCTTTCATCCCCGGCTGCCAAAGTCCCCAAAACTGCTCGATCCCCCCTCCCTTTTGCTCGCAGCCGCACACTTCGTCTCCCTCTCCCCCTCGGCTCTCCTCTAAGTACCTGCCCCGATTGCGCTGGGCCAAACCCCCGCAAACCCTCATCACTGTTAAGCCTGGCCACTCCCCGAGGTCTCCCGCCCCCTGATACTCCCAACTCAGCCACACCACCAATACAAGTGCCGCTCACCCGCTCTGGAACCGCCTCCGTGTCTTGCACATCCCCTTCTTCGGGCACCCACGCTGCCTCTTCCGATTCTAAAAAAGCTGCCAGAACGTTAGCCACTTCCTCCGACTCCCAATCCGCATTCGGACCCTCCATCTCACTCTTTACGTCAGACCAGACGACTGGAATCGCTCCCCGACCGCCGTCCGCCGTCGCTCGCGCCGCCGACCACCCCTCTCAGGCTCACGACCAGGTAATTCGATCTCGATTGCCCTGCCAGCTAACCCGCTCGCTCCGACTCCCTCACTGACCCGAACCGCGCTCTCCACCGCGAAGGCCCCCTGAATTCAAATCCCGCCGACCAATCCCTAATCGCCACGAAGCCCTCACCCCCTCCTGGCCCAATCCGCGACCGCCACGATCTCCCGAAGCTCACCCTCATAGCCTGCACCCCCCCCCCCCCCCTTTTCCCCTTGCCAAACTCCGACGTAGCTCCCCGCGTCACTCTTCCCCCCCTTACCCCCCCCCCGCGCTCCCCCTCTCGCGCGCCTTGTTGCGCGAATATGCCTGGGCCCACATTATACCGACCGTGTGGGCACTGGGCCCACCCGATCTTTCAGGATACATACACGTAATGTTAGGGAATGTCAGTTTAGTGGACCCTTGGGCCGACCTGCAGGAGACTGGGAAAGGTATTCAAAAGTCTCTAGTATACCACAGGCCGGGAGGCAGATGTTCAGGCTGGACGTAGAGGTGCTCTTCACCCTGGAAGCTGGTACTCCCCCGGGAGGAGCCCGTAGGAGCCCAACCGCTGGGACTTAGGTAGCTTCACCCTTGGAAGCCAAAGCCCCCCCGGGAAGAGCCTGTAGGGGCCCGGCCGCTGGGACTTAGGCAGTGGTGGATCAGGACTGGGAACTGGATCCAGACTAGGACAGTAGGTCAGTACTGTAAAGGGGCTCGGGTTCTGGAACCAGGCAGGAACTGTAGCAAGACTTGGGTACTGGAACCAGGCAGGAACTGTAGCAAGACACGGGTACTGGAACCAGGCAGGAACTGTAGCAGGTAAAGAGGAACCAGGCAGGTACCATAGCAGGCAAGCAGGAACCAAGCTGGTACTGTTGCAGGCAAGCAGGAACCAAGCAGGTGCTGTAGCAGGCAGGCAGGAATGGAGTGATTAGCAGAGGAGGACGCTCCGGGGCACAGCGCAGCAGGGACCCGGTAGGTAAGCCCGTTGCAAGGCAAAGACTGGGTGGCCGCGGCCGGCTTATCAATGCCACAGCGTCTGACGTCAGGATTTGGGCGGAGTCACCACTGGCGGGAAACGGCCTAGAAAAGCACCCAAGTGGTGCGTGTGCGCGCCTAGAAACAGGGCGTCCATGGAAGGCTTCCCGGCGGCGCGGCCCTCGCTGGGACGCCACCGCACAAGACAGGAACTAGGCCGGTGAACGTGGGAACAGGTCCAGAAACATGGAGATAAAGGTCTGGTCGCGGCGCTCGTGGCCTCTTACCTCCCCTCTTACGCCCCCTCTTAGCCGATCTGGGTTTACTCGGGTGGTCCAGATGGAACTGCCGTAATAAGTCCTTGTCAAGGATGTTACGGGCCGGTTCCCAAGAATTATCCTCGGGTCCGCAACCCTTCCAGGCAAACAGGTACTCCCATGGGCGTTGGTGAAACCGGACATCCAAGACCTCACGTACTTGATACGTAACCTCGTCCGATACTGAAGGGTCCGAAGTTTCAGGAGCCCAAGAGTGGTACCTGGATAAAAGAAGAGGCTTCAGCAATGACACATGGAACACGTCGTGTATGCACATGGAGGAGGGTAGGCGTAGTTGGTACGAGACTGCTCCCACTCATTTGGCGACTCGAAAAGGCCCACAGAATCTTGGAGCTAGTCTTCGAGATGGAATACGTAGCTGAAGATTTTTGGTACTTAGCCAGACACGGTCTCCAGGGAGGAAGATAGGTGCTGGCTGACGATGTCTATCCACCCATTTCTTGGTGGACTGGGCGGCTTTACGGATCTTTCCCTGGATAGACGTCCACAAAGAAAGAAGCTGGCGGGCTGAAAGTTGCACTGCCGGGAGTGCACTAGGTTCAGATGAAGGCAAGGGCAGTCGAAGTTGCTTCCCATAGACGACCAGGAAAGGCAAAGTTCCAGTAGCAGCATCTGTGTGATTATTGTATGAGAACTCCGCCCATGGGAGTAGCTTGGCCCAATTATCTTGGCGTTCGCTCACGAATGAATGGAGAAAAGTCTTCAGGGTTCAGTTAGTTCGTTCCGTTTGCCCATTACTTTGAGGATGGAATGCAGACGAAAGACTAAGTTGCACATTGAAGCGTTTGCAAAGTGCCTTCCAATAACGAGCAGTAAACTGTGGTCCTCGGTCGGAGACTGTATCTTGTGGGAGACCGTGAAGTCTGAAGATATGCTGGGTGAAAAGGTTAGCTAGGTCAGGTGCAGAAAGCAACTTTGGCAGGGGGACAAAGTGCGCCATCTTGGAGAATCAGTCTATGGTTACCCAAATGACCAAATTACCTCCTGAGATGGGAAGATCCACGACGAAGTCAGTGGAGATGTGTGTCCAAGGGTCCATCGGGATGGGCAATGGTTGTACCAGGCCTCTGGGCTTCCCGATGAGTGGATTCTGCACAGCGCAGGTCGGGCACAAGCTCACAAAAGCTTGGACGTCCTGTCTCACCGTCGGCCACCAGTAGAATCTGTTCAACAAGTCTAAGGTCCCTTTACAGCCAACATGGCCCCCAGTGAGGGAGTCATGGGCCCAAGTGAGAACTGCTCTCCAAGAGCGACGTGGAACGATGGTCTTCCCTTGGGAGGACACCAAGGTTGTTGCTAAACTGACCTTCACAGGATCCAAAATAAACTGAGGCATGTCAGGGGTCTCTTCGACCTCAGAATAGCGCAAGAGCGCATCGGCTCGAACCTTCTTAGAGCCGGGTCGATAGCGTAAGGTAAAGTCGAACCAGTCAAAAAACAGAGACCACAGGGCTTGTCTTGGGTTCAGGCATTGGACTTGCTTCAAGAATGCTAGGTTTTTGTGATCGGTGTAAATCGTAACCGGATGGTTGGCTCCTTCCAACCACTGTCTCCATTCCACCACGGCAAGTTTCACGGCTAGCAACCCTTTATCTCCAACACAGTAGTTGTTCTCTGCCAGAGAGAATTTCTTCGAGAAATATGAACAGGGTTAGCAATTGTCCAGAATCTGAGTACTGGCTCAGTACGGCCTCCACGGCCACATTGGAGGCATCCACTTCCACCACAAAGAGCCAGCTGGGATCCGGATGACGAAGGCAGGTGTCTAACAAAAAGGCTTCCTTAAGGGCCTAGAAGGCTTGGCAGGCGGAAACAGGCCAATCCACCGCGTTGGCCCCCTTTCGGGTGAGGGCAGTCAGCAGGGCCACAATACGAGAGTAGTTAGAAATAAAGTGACGGTAGAAATTGGAAAAACCGAGGAAGCGTTGCAACGCTTTAAGGCCCTTAGGACGGGGCCAGTTCTTAATTGCTGCCACTTTCTCAGGATCCATTCGAAAGCTGGTTGCAGAGACTATGTAGCCCAGGAACGGCAGGGACGTCGTCTCACAGCTACATTTTTCCAGTTTTGCGTACAGGCCATGCTCCCCAAGTATTTGGAGCACCTGACGGACATGCTGACGATGGGAAGGCAGG
The DNA here is from genome assembly GCF_901001135.1 of Rhinatrema bivittatum. Lineage (NCBI taxonomy): Eukaryota > Metazoa > Chordata > Amphibia > Gymnophiona > Rhinatrematidae > Rhinatrema > Rhinatrema bivittatum. The sequence goes on along the minus strand of NC_042617.1, from coordinate 127,573,475 downwards.
TCCTGGGAGTAGATTAACACATCGTCGAGGTAAATGATTACGCAAGTATTCAGAAGATCCCGAAACACCTCACTCGCAAGGTGCTGGGACTCCGCCGGAACATTACGTAAGTCCAACCTTGTGAAAATCTTCGCTCCCTGAAGCCTATCGAGGAGCTCCGAGATTAACGGGAGCGGGTATTGGTCTCGCTTAGCAAAGAAATTTAGGCCTCGATAGTCTAAGCATGGTCTCAGCGAGCCATCCTGCTCGCTAACATAGAAGGAGCCTGCCCCTGCAGGTGACTTGGATGGGCGAGACTGCGGAAGGGTCTCCGCCTGGGTGTAGGAAAATATGTCTGTAAAGTCCTCATAAGGTGCAGGAGGACCTAAGACAGAGTGCATCAACGGAAGTGCGGGAATCTTAGGCATTTTCATACAATTAGCTAAGCAAAAAAGGACTCCACTCAACAATCTGTAATGTATCCCACTGAATCTTGGGTGAGTGTTTCTGTAGCCACGGCAACCATAGCACCACAGGGTGGACAGCCTTATCCAACACTAGGAAGGCTATCTCCTCCGAATGGATCGCCCCGGAGCGAACAGTAACGGGTACCATGGACATCAGGACAGGTCCTGGAAGGAGCATCCCTGGATAGAGGTAATTCTATCCAGGGGATGCTCCCATATCGGGACCTCCCATCTTTGCATAGGGATGCGCAACTGAGAGACTAGGTCCTACAGGATGAAATTACCTCCAGCTCCCGAATCCAGGAACGCCATAGTCTCAAACGATCCTCCAGGATATTCCAGGGTAACAGGGATGGTACATTGAGGAGCTGTAGCACAGCCTAGGAGGAGCTCCTCCCGACCTCCTAGGCTTTGGCATTTTCCGCACGCTCCTGGCAGCGTGCCAAGAAGTGGCCCTTCTGACCACAATATAAACACAACTTCAACGAACGGCGATGTTGCCTTTCTTCAGCAGAAAGTGGGGCCCGTCCCAGCTGCATAGGTTCGCAGGTGGGAGCATCTGGACGAGAAATCTTGGGAGAGGATACAGGTCTTACTGGCCCACGGGCAGCACTATGGTGAGAGGAGCGCTGTTCCTTGGCCCATTGTTTTAGGCGGCGGTCAATGCGAGCAGCCATCTCAATCAAAGCGTTGAGGTCCTCCAGTAGATCTCGAGTGGCAATCTCATCCTTTATGTGTCCGGACAGACCTTCCAAGAAGATGGCCTTAAGACTACCATCCTGCCAACCTACTTCTTGGGCTAAAGTCTGAAACTCCATAGCATAATCTGCCAAGGATTAGATCAGATGTAGCCGTGGCTACTCGGGCGGGCTCAAAGGCCTGACGAAAGTTCGAGATGATCTGTTGTTTCGCTAGTGAAGGATCATTGTTTTCCCAAAGAGGAGAAGCCCATATTAAGGCTTTCCCATCAAGCAGGGACAGGATGTACGCCACTTTCACCGAATCCGTGGGGAACTGCCGAGGCAGCAGAGAGAACCATACAAAAACATTGGTTCAGAAATCCGCGGCAGGTCCTTAAATCTCCTGCGTAGCGGGAGGGTGCCGGCAGCTGAGTCACTGAGGAGTCTTGAACCTCGGGGGCTGGTTCTGGGCAGATGAGGCTCTGGAATCCAATCGGGCCGATAACTCCCCTACCGAACCAGTAAGGACCTCAAGGTACTGTTTTTGATACTGCAGCTACTGGGCCAACCCAGGCAGGTCCAAGGGGACAGGAGCATCCGCCGAGTCCATGGCCTTGCAATCTGTTAGGGAATGTCAGTTTAGTGGATCCTTGGGCCGACCTGAAGGAGACTGGGAAAGGTATTCAAAAGTCTCTAGTGTACCACAGGCCGGGAGGCAGATGTTCAGGCTGGACATAGAGGTGCTCTTCACCCTGGAAGCTGGTACTCCCCCAGGAGGAGCCCGTAGGAGTCCAACCGCTGGGACTTAGGTAGCTTCACCCTTGGAAGCCGAAGCCCCCCCGGGAGGAGCTCATAGGGGCCCGGCCGCTGGGACTTAGGCAGTGGTGGATCAGGACTGGGAACTGGATCCAGACTAGAGCAGTAGGTCAGTACTGTAAAGGGGCTCAGGTTCTGGAACCAGGCAGGAACTGTAGCAAGACTCGGATACTGGAACCAGGCAGGAACTGTAGCAGGTAAACAGGAACCAGGCAGGTACCGTAGCAGGGTAGCAGGAACCAAGCTGGTACTGTAGCAGGCAGGCAGGCAGGACCGGAGCAAGAACAAGACAGGAACTAGGCCGGTGAAAGCGGGAACACGGAGGTAAGGGTCTGGTCGCGGCGCTCTCGTCCAGAACCGCAACATGAAAATCAGTAAACGTATGTGAAAAATCATTGCAATGATTAACCAATGGAGCGGTGATATGATTATTAGCAAGACAAGAACGATGTTCTATCAGTCTAGTTCGAAGGGAACATTTGGTTTTACCCACATAGAATTTGTCACAGGGGCATTTAATGATGTAAACCACCCCTGTTGTCATACATGATGTTGAAACCTGCAAGGAAACTGTCTCATTTAATGTTGGGAATAAAAAAGAGGACACATTCATCATGATAGGGCAAACAGAACAATTACCACATGCTTTATGTGCACCAACATCAGTATATGCAATGTGCGGAGTAGAGTCTGTAAATACCAATTGGTCCCTTAAATTTGATCCACGGGTGTAGGTGCAGTGAGGCAGCTGAGCAAACTCTTCATATGATTGTACAATGTGCCAATTCTGAAAAATAAGATTCCGCATTGTGGAAGCCATAGGAGAAAATGGGCAAACAAATGTTGTAATGTCTGTATCATCTGTGTTGTCTGATCGAGGTAAAAATAACCAGTCACGATGTGCATTTTTCGCTCGCAAGTATGCTCGTTTAATACACCGGGCTGGGTAGCCATGATCCAGAAATCTGTTACTAAGAAATTTGGACTGATGTTTATATTCATTCATAGATGAACACAGTCTGCGGATTCTAAAAAGCTGATTCGTAGGGAGATTTTCTTTAAGGTGCCGCGGATGAGCACTCGTAAAATGCAGCAGAGTATTGCTGCTTACAAATTTTTGACGCAAGGTAATCATGAATCCATCAGTCACTTTGACAACAAGAATATCAAGAAATGTAATCTGGCAGGATTGAAAATTAGCTGTAAATTTCAAGTTTGTTGCGTGAATTTACCCAAGCAAAAAAGACATCAAATTCCTGTTTAGTACCTGGTGTTGAGCCTGGATCCAGGCAAAGGCCCCGACATCAGCACCAGGTATCAGGACTGGGACGTGGTGTTTGGTCTGGGCCCAGGTTAAGGTCCCGGCATCAGGACTAGGTCTCCAGACTAGTTCATGGCATGAAACCTGGGTCCGGGCCCAACCTAAGCCCAGGCCCTAACCTAGGCCCAGGCTTAGGTGTTGGGTCCTGGTCTTAAAGCATGGGCCTTGTGTAGGGTGTGGGCCAAGGTTGTGGTGACCTACTGCAGCTGAGGCCTACGTTTGGCCAAAGCTTCATTCTGGGCCTAGGCGTTGGAAAGATTCCAACACTTAGAGCCAGGCTGAAGCCTTGTCTTTGTATAGGCCTAGGCCGTGGTAGGTCTCTGCAATATCAGCTTACTCTGTACACAATACCCAGGCTTTGGCCTGGGCCTAGGCTTTGGCATTGGATTACCCCTGGGTACGTGGGGTTCGGGGCAAGGAACATTAAAGACAGTAGGGATGTGAATCGTTTTTCTGATGATTGAAAATATCGGATGATATTTTCAAACTCGTCAAACATCGGGGGTCCCCAAAAGTAATAGGAGAACCCCACAAAATTCTCTTATCGTTTTAGGGGGGGGGCAGGAAGAAAGGGCACACAAAAATAACCCCCAAACCCACCCCGACCCTGTAAATCTCATTATTTAGAAGCACCCACCCTCCCGACCCCACCAAAACTTTTCTAAAGTACCTGGTGGTCCAGCGGGGGTCCCATGAGCGATCACCCACTCTTGGGCCATCGGCTGCCACTAATCAAAATGGCGCCGATGGCCCTTTGCCCTTACCATGTGACAGGGGCTATCGGTGCCATTGGCCATCCCCTGTCACATGGTAGGAGCAATGGATGGCCCACGCCATTTTTAAAGATGGTGCCGGCCGGGATATCTCTCCCGAGACCCCTACTGGACCACCCATTAACCTTAGAAAAGTTTTGGGGGGGTCTGGAGGGTGGGGAATTCTAAATAATTAAATTTAAAGGGTCAGGGTAGGGGTTTTTTTTTCGGCTTGTGACAGTCAAAAGAAAACGCTCAGAACCATGGGAACGAAGATTTCCCGCGGTTTTTTTTTATGAACCAGATACCAGAAACGAGTCCAGTACTGATTCACATCCCTAAATGACAGAGTCAGATTGAAGACAAGACATTGGAGACACTCGAACTGCAGTCAGACGCAGGACCTGAAGACAAATGCTGGAACAACTTACACTGCTGAAGAGTAGATGGACATTGCCAAGGCGAGTTGTGACTCTAGCATTGCTCTTTTATAAGGCTGACATCAATAGGGGCCGCAGGGGGATTTCTGCTGAAGCCCCTTTAAATAGTGACAAGAGGTACAGTGCTCAAAGCCGGCAGTGTCCAGCTGCATATGCTGATGGTGACCATATAGGCATGTCTGGTCAGGCTGGTGGCATTCTGCCATGTTGGAGGGAGATGTCAGAAGTGTCTGAAGCCAGAGAAGACCCACCCAAGATATGAGGGCAGACGTTCGTGGAGTTATCCCATGGACCACCAAACATAAGTGTTCCCCCATCTTAAGCCCCCCTCCTGATGCCTGAAGATTGGGGGGTACAGGTGATTAAAGTCCCTTTTCCTTATCTTCCACTGGGGTGCTGAACACCTTCGGCTATCTGCAGGTTTCTTGGCTCGGGTGGTAGCTTTCACAACCAATTGGTTTTTTCCCATAGTTCATGCAATTCCTGGAATGTAAGCTGAGCCACAGCTGAAGAAGTGGTCTCTTCTGGAATCTTTTGGTAGAGGACAACCTCTATCACAAGAGTAGAGACATCTACCTCCTTCGCAGACTCTTGGATGGAAGAACTATTTATTTAGTTTTTAGTTTTATATACCATCATTCGGTTTTGCCATCAGAAAGGTTTACAAATTTACAATGCTTAATAGTGTTTTCAAAAAATGATTTATATGGTTGCTAACATAGAAGATATAATTTATGAACTAGGTTCATAGATTAAACCAAATATTACAGAACTGAGAAATAATCATAATTTGTTGGGTCCATCTGTTTTCTTTGTGTTAAATGATGGGAGCGGAGTTTTAATTCATTGGGTGAGTTGGTAGGCTTTAGTAAACATCCATGTTTTTAAATCTTTTTTGAAAGTTTCTAAGTTTTCTTGTGTTCTGAGAACAATTGGGAGGGTGTTCCAGAGTTTGGGGCTTCCAAGTGAAATTGCTCTCTTTTGAGTTGAGGTGAGTTGTTTGGATCGAGAAGGTGGGATCTTTAATAGTCCTTTATTTGCTGATCTGAGGTTTCTGTTTGGAGCATGCAATTTAATGGATGGACTAAGCCAGTTTGTTTGTTTTTCATATATTATTTTATGAAGTATGGATAGAATTTTGTATTCAATCCAAAATGTAATTGGGAGCCAGTATAGAGCTATTAGGGTAGGAGTGATGTGATCATGTTTTTTTGATCCTGTGAGTAGTCTTGCAGTTGCATTTTGCAGGATTTGTAGTGGGCAGATGGTATTAATAGGTAGGTTGAATAGTAGGGAATTATAGTAATCCAGGTTGGAGAATATGAGTAGTTGAAGGACTGATCTGAAATCGTTGGTGGAGAGGAAAGGTTTTAAATGATGTAATGTTAGGAGTTTGTGATAACCATCTTTGATTTTAACTGTGATGTGATTTTTGAAGGAGAGTTCTTTGTCAATTATGACTCCTAGGTTACGTGCATGATTGATTAGAGTGATAGCCACTTTTTGGTTTATTAAGTTGTATTCCTTTCACTCCTTCTTTCACTTACTTCCAGAATTTAGGTCTGCAGGATTCGTATCTCTTCATCTTTGCCTTTGATAAGGAACTCAAGCCTTTTTTCTATCAAGATTGTTTTCTTTTTCCAAACTTTCTCATTCAGATCTCTCTTGTTCCAACTGTTCTTGTAATTGCTTGTAGACTACTTTACTGGTATTTTCCTGGTGTCGCTGCATGGGCATTAGCCCATGGACTGCTGAATTTAACAGCTTATTTACAGTTTCAAAAGATTCTAATGAATTGGTAAGGCAAGACTTCCCTTTCCTGAATCTATATTGGTTCTTCTCCATTAAGCTATGTCTATCCATATGACCAGTAATTCTATTTCTAAGAATCACTTCTACTGTTTTACTGGGCACCAATGTGAGCCTCACTGGTTTGTAATTTCTTAGATCACTCCTGGAGTACTTTTTCAAATTTAGCATTACATTAGCCACCCTACCGGCTCATTAACAGTTTTTAACGATAGGCTACAGATTTCATTTTGGAGTCCTTTTAAACCACTGAGGTGAATACCATCTATATCTGAAAGACTAAATTAATTCTTTGCTTCTGTGTTTACTAATGAGGATGTTGGGGAGATACCAGTTCTGGAGATGTTTTTCAGGGGTGATGAGTCAGACGAACTGAATGAGATGCGGCAACCAGAATTGTACACAGTATTCAAGGTGCAGTCTCACCATGGAGCAATATAGAGGCATTATGACATTTTCCATTCTATTAACCATTCCCTTTCTAATAATTCTTGTTTGCTTTTTTGACTGCTGCAGCAAACTGAACCGATGATTTTAAAGAATTATCCACTATGAGGCCTAGATCTTTTTCCTGGGTGGTAGCTCCTAATATGGAACCTAACATCATGTAACTACAGCAAGGGTTATTTTTCCCTATATGCAACACCTTGCACTTGTCCACATTAAATTTCATCTGCCATTTGGATGCCCAATCTTCCAGTTTTGCAAGGTCCTCCTGTAATGTATCACAATCCACTTGTGATTTAACTACTCTGAATAATTTTGTATCATCCGCAAATTTGATAACCTCACTCATCGTACAGATCCCTGAGGTACTCCACTGTTTACCCTTTTCCACTGAGAAAATTCACCATTTAATCCTACTCTCTGTTTCCTATCTTTTAACCAGTTTATAATCCATGAAAGGACATCTCCTCCTATCCCATGACTTTTTAGTTTTCGTAGAAGCCTCTCATGAGGGACTTTGTCAAACGCCTTCTGAAAATCCAAATACACTACATCTACCGATTCACCTTTATCCACATGTTTATTAACCCCTTCAAAAAAACTGAAGATTTGTTAGGCAAGACTTCCCTTGGGTAAATCCATGTTGACTGTGTTCCATTAAATCATGTCTTTCTATATGCTCTACAATTTTGATCTTGAGAATAGTTTCCACTATTTTTCCCGGCACTGAAGTCAGGCTCACTGGTCTATAGTTACCCAGATTGCCCCTGGAACCTTTTTTAAATATTGGGGTTACATTGGCCACCCGCCAGTCTTCAGGTACAATGGATGATTTTAATGATAGGTTACAAATTTTAACTAATAGATCAGAAATTTCATTTTTTAGTTCCTTCAGTACCCTAGGATGCATACTATCCGGTCCAGGTGATTTGCCACCCTTTAGTTTGTCAATCTGGCCTACTACATCTTCCAGGTTCACAGTGATTTCATTCAGTTCGTCTGACTCATCACCCCTGAAAACCATCTCCGGAACTGGTATCTCTCCAACATCCTCTTTAGTAAACACAGAAGCAAAGAATTAATTTACTCTTTCTGCAATGGTCTTATCTTCCCTAAGAGCCCCTTTAACTCCTCGGGCATCTAATGGTCCAACCGACTCCCTCACAGGTTTCTTGCTTTGGATATATTTTAAAAAGTTTTTATTATGAGTTTTTGCCTCTATGGCCAACTTCATTTCAAATTCTCTCTTCACCTGTCTTGAGAAGGTACAGAGAAGGGCAACCAAAATGATAAAGGAACAGCTCCCCTATGAGGAAAGGCTGAAGAAGTTAGGACTGTTCAGCTTGAAGAAGAGACGGCTGAGGGGGGGATAATGTAGAGGTCTTTAAGATCATGAGAGATCTTGAATGAGTAGATGTGAATCAGTTATTTACACTTTCGAATAATAGAAGGACTAGGGGACATTCCATGAAGTTAGCAAGTAGCACATTTAAGGCTAATCGGAGAAATTCTTTTTCACTCAACGCACAATAAAGCTCTGGAATTTGTTGCCAGAGGATGTGGTTAGTGCAGTTAGTGTAGATGGATTAAAAAAATGTTTGGATAAGTTCTTGGAGGAAAAGTCCATTAACAGCTATTAATCAAGTTTACTTACGGAATAGCCACTGCTATTAATTGCATCAGTAGCATGGGATCTTCTTAGTGTTTGGGTAATTGCCAGGTTCTTGAGGCCTGGTTTGGCCTCTGTTGGAAACAGGATGCTGGGCTTGATGGACCCTTGGTCTGACCCAGCATGGCAATTTCTTATGTTCGTATGTTCTTATGATTTGTTAATATTAAATTTGTTAAGTTGCTCTATTTCATCTTCCAGTTTCAATTAATTTGTTTTAGTTCATCTGAACTATTGGTTTCAAAGATCATTACAGAAATTGGTGCTCTCTCCAATATCCTCCTCAGTAAAGACTGAAGCAAAGAAATAATTTTATTTTTCCTATGGCCCTATCCTTCCTGAGTGCCCTTTTGTACCCCTGTTCATTTAGTGATCCAATTGGCTTCCTCACAGGCTTCTTGATCTTGATGTATTTGAAAAAGATTTAATTGTTAGTTTTTGGATCTATAGAATGTTTATATTCTTTCTTGTCCTGCCTTATTAATGTTTTACAAATAACTTGCCAGTGCTTATATATTTTCCTATTCTCTTTCTTTGGATCAGCCTTCCATGTTTTGAAAGATGCATCTTTTTCTTTTATAGCCTCTTTCACCTCTTCTTTTAACCATGCTAGCAGTCAATTGGTCTTCCTTCCACCTTTTTTAATATGTGCAATATCCCATGACATTTAATTTCCTGAGGAGTTTCTCATGGAGGACTTTGTTAAAAGTCTTCTGAAAATTGAAATGCATTAAATCAATTGTCTCACCTTTATCTATATATTTATTTACACCTTCAAAAAATGGTTATATAAAAAAATGGTGCTGACATTAGGGCTGGCTGTCATATAGAACACAGAAACATGACAGCAGAAAAAGGCCATTATGGCCTATTCAGTCTGCCCATCCACACCAGCTACTCAACTTTATAATCCCTACCACTCCCTCTGAGATCCTCCTGAACAACTGGAAGTCGGTGGGGTAGGAGTGACTGCACAGAAGGGATAAGCTGCGATTTGGGAGGTCCCATTTCAGATCTGCAGGTTTTGTGGACGCCTAGGGAGGCACCAATTTTTTTGCTGCACTCATTTCAATGCAGTTTCATGGCAATATGTGGATCAAAAATGAAGAAACATTCATCTCTAATGTTTATGGTTTTATGGTACCTACATTACTTTAATACTAAATTTTGAGATTCGCAGAAAATATGAAAATTATAAAATATCAATCCCTTAGTACTTGTTAAAAATTATAGATATCACTATCGTGTAAAGAAGCTTGTTTTCCTTATATTTGTACTGTTCTATTGTTTACAGTATTAGATTTGATATTGGTTATGTCGTATTCATTTTTATTTCACTTCTGTTTTTGATTGTAGTATGAGTGATAGTTTTTATTTATCCTACTTTATATTTTGTTTTCATATTGCTTCACACTATCTTGGGCCATTGAAACTCAAAAGGCATTTAAGAAATTTCCAAATTTAAGGATTCCAAAGGTGCATCCCACAAAATACTTCACTATGTATAAAAAAGTGGTATCAGAACTTCAACGTGTTTAGTTTAATAATCAGCTGTTGTTTGCCCATAATGAGCTATAAACAGAATCATAAATAAGCACTAAAACTCAAATCATTTACCACATCTTGTTACGATGCTCAAATATAAACATTAAACTGTCAAAAAATAACAAAAATACTTGTTGAATATTATTTTCTTTGCTTCCTATATGCTCCCACACATCATTTTATTCATATTGCTTCCACTTATTACCTGGCATGACCAGTGTTTCAGCAATAATGTATGTTTAAAAGTTAAATTTGTAGTTATTTTATGATGTCTGGGAGTTGCTAATAATGCCATTGAGTTTTAGCAAGAGGAGGGGGTCCTATTGGTCCTTGCAGTGAACTACTAGGCTTTCAATTAAGGAAAAGTTGAGAGCATTTTTTTAGGGCTTCACCATAGTGAAGATGTAAGACTGTGTGTCGAGATGATGGTAATATCTTAGAGTTTGTGTAGCTATGTTATGTTTTCAGAATTTTTATTGATATGTGTTTGTGATTTGCTTTGCCTTTAGAGATATTTTTGATGTGACTACTGATGAAGGCATATTATTGCCGAAACACTGGCTGTGTTGGGTAGTAAGTGGGAGCATTATGAAAAGAAGATGTGTGGAGGCATATAAAAAACAAAGAAAATAATATGCAATAAGCATTTTTCTTACTTTTTTAACACCTTAATATTTATATTTGAGTATTGCAATAAGAAGTGGTAAATTATTTCAGTTTCAATGCTTATTAATGATTATGTTTATAGCACACTGCGGGCAAAAGGCAACTCATGATTATATTAAGCACACTGAAGTCCTGATACTACATTTTTATATATAGTGAATCAATGGAAGCCTTAGTTTTGTTGATGTGATTCAGGATGCGATGTGTGCATATAGGGTGTTGTAGAATAAGAAATGTAGACATTAAATTACAAGTCTTATGATCTGTTGTACTGTACTAGGTGGCGACAAAGGATTTGTTTAGGTTGTACTGTGAAGAGGGCACATACAGCTGCTGAGAGAGGCACAAGTTTTGCCTTGTTTTCAGGAAGTACAATATGTCTCAAATGGTGGTCAGGCTATGAAACAGTTAGGTCAGTAAGGGTCAGCAATCCAAACCAAGTCAGTACTTAATGCACGTCGCTATTCACTTGAGACTGGAATGTAACAGTGTTTGAAGATGATGATATCTTTGGGTCATACACCTTTTGTGCTAGTAGCAAAGTGAACATAATGGACCATGCTAGTCTTTTATGTTCCTGTGATACTACCATATGTTTCTATATAATAGATCAGAAAGACTGTTAGGAACATTAAGAGACAAAAGGCACAACAGGAGATGGCACTTGCTCTGAATAGCCTTAACATTTATCAGGTTACCACAAGAATTATATGTTAAAAACACTGGCATGATAACCACATTTGTGGAAGCTAAGGTATTATGACAATTAAAGGTATATAAATGAGATACAAGGAAGTAAGGGAAAAATTATAGGGGTGGGGGGGGAAAGGCTGATATTGTATAATTTCTCATTTCTTAATTACATATAATAAATGAGTCCTTGGGGAATCTTACCAGTAATATCAAATATATAATTTCAGATTACAATTCTACACTAAAATCAAGTCTTTAATTGTTAAATTATCACACATTCTTTATAACTTATATAACAGAAAATAAAGAGGTTTCCTGTAAAAGAAGTTGTTCAAATTTCTTCGACAAAGACTTCAACAAATCTGGAAAATGTTTTAGGGTTCATTCAATTGATTTAGTAAATCTTTTTGAAACAAAATCTTCAAATCCACTCTGGACTTTAACAAACTGACAGAAAAATCTGCATCCAGTTTTTCAAAATATGCAAAATAAAATTCCTCAAATTCACTGGAAAAATCCAATGGATTTCCTCAGCAAATCTGAAGAAAAACAGAAAATTCCATCCAATTTGAACCAGGATATAAATTTTCCTGGTTTCAGATTGACCTTATTCATTCATTTCTACTCCTTTCTTGTGACGTTGGAATCCTGTTCATTGCAGAAAGCAAGTAGCAGAATAACTATAAAATCCCATCAGAATTAAAATAAATTCCAACTGATAAGGCAAAACACAATTTGAACTTCAGTTAAAACTACTAATGGGACATGTATTTCTCAAATAGGAAAGAGAGGATCTTTGAGAAAGACCACATTAAACAACTTTGTTTTCAGATAATATCTCCCTTCCTTGTGGGATATGTTGTAGGCCTCTGTAACAAAGTTTTGTTCATAGCTATATATATCATGTTTCAGTTCAGTATAAATCCATTGAAATAAAATGTTACTTATTTCATACCAATCTTCTCACCACCTAGTTGACCAATATTTCAGTTAAACTCTGCTAGATCTTTGCCAGAGAACTTACTCAAGCTGTTGAAATCTTAGAAAATGTACAGATTCTGTTTCATTTCCTCAGTTACAGATGTACAGTCACTGATGATAATCTAGTTGTTCACTGAAGTGACAGGCCACTGGCCAGCTCCAATCATGTGCATTCTCAATTTAGAATATTTAGTTGAGGACGCTGGTGAGATACAAGAGTGAGATGAAGACCAGATGGGCTGCATGATATTAGGAGAGTGTGTATAACTAAAGATAGCTGTGCCGCTATGAAAGTTACTGTCTTAAAGCAAGATTTTTAAAGTCCCACATGGGCGTCCATTTCTATGCTGTTCCCGCTGCACACAGAGGGACACGCGATCTTATAACATGTGCATGTCGCCACACACATGCTATAAAATAGGATTCTCGCATGCACATGCATACGCATGTAATAAAATTGCGCCTCCATGTGCGCGTGCCAGGTAGTGCATGCACATGGACCACGCGCGTATTTTTTTTAAAAATCTAGCCCTTACTGAGGAATAACTGCTCATTCCCTTTCTTCAGCTATAATAGATGAAAAGTCTGCCTGTATACTAAAGTCTGATTTCACATTCTTGTTTTTTAATGTATTAGAACAAGCTCACCTCTGTAACAGAAAGTACCAAAATACTTTGTACCAATGAGGGCAGTTTGAAAATTGTTCCCTTGGTGATGAAATCCAGTTTTAGAAATCCCTTTCAGAACTCAGCTTCATTGATGCAGCCTCATAGGCAAACCCACGAGGCCTACGCTGGCAGCTGGCGAACACGCTCTGTAGCAGGACAATATGGAGTTTCACCTATACCAGCCACCTCTCCCGGAGATTGAGCCCTTGGGTTCTGGTGGCCAGCAGTGACTTAGGTGGGTCCTTAAGGCAAAATAGAACAAAAGTATAATGGCACGCTGGAGCCAGGGCAAGCAGCAGGCTAAGGAAGTCAGAGACAGGTCAAGGTCTGGGCAGGCAGCAGACAAGGATGGTCAGTCAGGCCCAGGCAAGTGATCAGTCCAGATGGCAGGCAATGGTGGTCACAGGGCTGGTGCTAGCTTTATTGCTGCCCTGTGTGAACAATTACTGTGCTGCCCCCCCCCCCCCCCCCACCATTCATTCACTGTCCCAGGCCCATCAAAAAAACACTCAGCTCCCTTCAGTGACACCATCCTCCCCCCCCCCCTCGAACCCATGACTGGTGCAAGGGTATTAGGTGCCCTAAGCGAACCTTATAGCCTTGCACAATGCCCCCTGCTCCATTCCACACACACATTTATGCATTTATATTTTACATGAAAAATAGAGATAAAAATATCATTAACCACCTGTCTCAAGTTGACTTAGTTTTCTTACTGTTCGCATTACATTAAATTATTGTAAAGCTTGTTGCTATGTTACGTTACATTGTGAACCGGGGTGATGTTTTTAACGTGCCCCGGTATATAAAAAATCTTTAAATAAATAAATAAATAAATTTACATGCACTGCTGTGATGCCAACCAGAAATCCCTGAAAAAAAGACACTTGGAACACATATGGTATTAGACATATTGTAATATGTGTTGGGTGTGGACTTGACCCTCCAAAAGCCTTAAAACACCAATACACTTCCTATTAGGAGAATGCCTCACCTCAGTTCCACATGCAGAACATAAGCAGATTCTCACCAACTAGAGCAACCATAAAGTAGAAATACAAATGCGCAGACAAAAACTGAACTGGAAACCGCAAGAAGCCAGACTCTCTAAGTAGTGCCACAATGAAAAAACAGAACCATCACCATTCCTCAAACATCAAACTATAAAATCAAGAAATAAAATATATACATAATCATAATAGTAAAAACATACTAATAACATTAAAAAAAAGTTGAATAAAAGATCAAATAATTAAAAACTCATATACAAGTTTTTTTTAAATGTCCCAAATACCAATAAAATATTTCAAAACAGCAGATACATCAAATAACACCTGAAAAATAAAACTAAAAAGAATTTTAAAAATTCACTCTCCCATATCTGGGAACTTTGATTTCCAGTCACCCTGAGGTTGTCATGGATTAGTGGGAGAGGGATGCACATACTTTCTCCTCTCTTTCTTATATATACACACACACACACAAGTTCATACACATATACGCTCCCTCCTAGACAAACCCACAGGCATCTCCAGCTCTTCTTTGGTTGGGATCTACCAGCAGCATCAGGCCCTCATCATTTCAGCTACTGGCAGGTTGGAATCCACCTGCAGCACCCATTCTCCCTCTCTCTGACACAGAGACACACACACACACAAAACCCAGGCAGCCTCCATTCTCTCTCTCTCACGCATACACAGCCCAATCAGGCTTCTATTCTCTCCCTCCCTCACAAACACCCACACACACACACACACACACCAGACAAGCTCCCTTTTACACCCACACACCCCAGGAGGTACCCATTCCTTCACAGACAGACCTCAGGAAGGCACCCATTCATTCACACAAACACCCCCAGGCAGACTCCCATTTATATACATGCACACACTGAAGGCAAACCCCGCCATCAACCTTCGGAGCCTCTCTCGTTCCTCTGCTGCCACTGTCACTGCTGTCATGTGGCTATTGGGGAGGTGCCGATTGCTGCTACTGACACTGAAGCCCATTCTGCTGCCTCCTCTGTGCAGGCCACGGGGTATTAAAAATTTGCGGGGCTTCCAGTTCCTCCATGCTGATCTCGTACATCGCGAGATCAGCATAGAGAAAGTGCTACTCTTGCACATTCCCAAAGATAACATATGCCAATCACTAAACATTCAAAAATGATTTTTGTTTTACCTTTGCTCTCTGATCTTAGTGTTCTAATCGGTTAGTCACAGGCCTTTTTTTATCCACCTTCCTTTTCGTGGTCTTTTGCCAATTGCTTTTTTCCAGGGGCTGTTTTTTCTGTTTCTTCTCTATCCACCTGTCTTCTTTCCTTCTTCCCTTCTTTCCTCAAACACACACTCAGGTTCTCATTCTCACATGTTGTCTCTCTCTCTCTCATACACACACATACACACACAGGCACAGGTTCTCACTCACATGCATTCACACACACACACACACACACACACACACACTCACTCTAAAATGCCCAGTCTTTCAAATGCTGTCTCACTCTCACACTCACACACAGGCTCTCACTCTCACATGCTGTCTCACACAAACTGACAGGCTCTCACTATCACATGCTGTTTCACACACACACACACTGTCTCGCTGATTATACATGCTCTCGCTCCCATACACAGCCTCTCAACTCACTCTTTTTTCATTGCATTTAGAATTTAAAAAAAGTGTGGCCACTTATCTTGAAATGTCGCTGAGAGCTGCCCAAAACAGCTCGTGTTTTGGAGTCTTTCCTGCTTCTGGGGAAACTTTTTATTTTTCTCAGTGATGCTGCCACTGTTTCTGCAGCTTTCACTGCTGTCCCTCTTCTGCAGCGGCCAATGCTACTCCTCCTTCCTACCTGCACTGCTCCGGCAATGTTTTTCTTCTGGGGCCTCACAAGCAGGAAAGAGGAGGAGCACCTGGGTGTGACTTTTTCTTGTGCCACCGGTGGGTCTGTTCCCACCAGCGGTAGAAGAAATGGAGGCCCGTGGTGCCACTGGTGGGTTCAGGTCCACTGGCAGCAGAAAAAAAAAAGTCACATCCAGGTGTTCCTCCTCTTTCCTGCTTGCATGGCCCGGAAGAAAAACATTGCCAGAACTGTGCAGGCAGGAAGGAGGAGGAGGAGCAGCGCTTGTGTCAACGGTGGCTGGAGAAAAGGAGGCCCGGCAACAGGGCAGCCGCAGAGCCCACCCTGCAGTGACTTGTGAAGCGCTGCTCATGATGCCGCCCCACCGGATGTGCCGCTCTCTACATGGTTTGCACGCCCATAGGCGCTGGGCCTGCATTCTCAGGTCCAAGCAAGATGTCAGAATCTGGAAGTCATGCTAAGCATGGATGAAGACACATAGAAGACACTAAACAAGGCAGATAGGACAAGCAAGGCAAAACATGGAAGGCTAGACGAGTCAAGGCTGGAGAGGTAAGGCTGGCAAGGCAAGGCTTGGTGAGGCATCAGGAATGCAGGGTACAGGAACCAGGAACTCATAGGCAACACACACTGCTAAGACAGGAGACTCATTTCTGACATAAGGTAGTGCTGCAAAGTCCTTGTTGCACCAGAGGTGGACCCTTAGGCCAAGGTGGGGTTGATGCAACTCGTAGGAGGGATCCTATGGGTCCCCACCATCGGCAGACGGAGTGGGCTGAAGGACGGAGGCCGGCTGGCCACTAATACCAGCCCTCGGTCCCCATGGGTTGAGCCTTTGGGTACCAGGGCCGGCTGGACTTAGGTGGGCCTCCATATGTTGTTGTCGATGGAATATCAGAGAGGTCAACCCAGAGGCAGCAACAGTGGAATGGAGAAGTCTGTACTGGTCGAGACAGAGTCCCAGAGACCCGGGCACCAATAGAACCAAAGTCAGACAGGGGGTGCCCGAGCAAAAACAGGCCAAAGCCTGAATAGGCCAAGCCAGGATGTAGACTGAAGAGGCATCGTACAGCAAGCTGGAGTCAGGACAGGAGGCAATCAAGAAGTGTGGCAAGACAAGGCTGAGGTCTGGACGAGGAGCAAGTCGATAGATTAGTCAGGCAATGCAGAGGTCCGGGCTTGGAGAGAGTCAATAGCATAGTCAGGCAATGCAGAGGTCCGGGCTTGAAGAGAGTCAATGGCATAGTCAGGCAAAGCAGAGGTCCAGGCTTGGAGAGGGTCAATGACGTGGTCAGGCAATACAGAGGTCGTGTCCGAGAAAGCAATCCGAGAAAAGGTTAGGAACCAGGAACACAGGAACGAAGGAGAATAGGAACAGGAACTTGAGAGGATCAGGAACCAGGAATGCAGGAGGATCACTAGGAGGCAACGAGTACATGACCAGCATGGAGACCTGTTGCAAAGGCAATCATTGGAAGACGAGCACGGCCTTAAGTACCAGAGCTCTGGCAACGTCATCATTCGGGGCTGCAGCCAAGTTCCCGCCATGGACCCTTCATAAGAGTCAGTGATGTGTGCGCATGCTCCTAGGGAGGGGTGCGGCGCTGGACAGCGGCGTCTCTCCGCGGGCCATGCAGAGAGGTCCAACGTGGAGCACAGGAATTTATAACTGAAGTTGAGGCACCAGGAATGGCCCGAGGACGGAGCCGGAAGCCCATTGCTGCCAGGTATGAGGAACCAGGCACTGGATTAGCCAGAGAGAGGTGAGGGGGGCCGGGCTGCGGGTCTGCTTCGGCCGGCACACGTAACAGCCCATGCTTAAATAGGCCAGTCAGCCTGACATCATTGGAAGGTGCTATATGTAGGTCTCTTGGTTTCTCACCAAGAGACCTACATATAGCACTTATAGGCATGCATGTACATAAGGGAAGGTGGCAGGAATGGCAGCTGGTGGTGTCTCTGGCTTATGCAAGATGGTTCCGACCATGTTAGGGGTGAGTGAGGTGGCTCAGGGGCCTTCCTGTGAACTACCGAATGTAACAAATATTACTAGCTTCAGTAATACAAGGCCTGATGGGGACTCTGATCTTCCTACTTCCCCTGAGATAGTAAAAGGCCCCACTGGACCAAGGGAACTCAACTTCTCATATCACTGGAGACATCAAAAGTCCCTTCACAACTGCCACCACTTCCTGATCCCTTTACACCCCCAGACACTAAAAGCTGCTCCTGCAATCCAATGTTCCCCTTCTTCAGATAGCAAGATCCAGCTTTCCCTTAGTGGGTCTTCCCTCATCCCCCCCCATGTCCATGATCAAGGGGCACTAGTGCCCAGTTCCCTGTGCCCATGCTTTCTCTCCATCCCCCCAGCACCTATCTAGTATTTTAAAAGCATGGCAGGAAGGAGCTCTCTTCCTTCCTATTTTGCTTGTACCACAATTAAAAATGACAGCTGAAGATTTCATGTGCATGTTTTCTCCATAGCTTGTGCATGTGCCATTTTTAAATGTGGCATTGATAGGGAAGAAATGAAGAGGTCTTCCTCTGTTTTTTGTGCCGGGTGGGATCAAGTCCTTGGTGCCTCTTGATCATGTATATAGACTGATTGGAGGGAGGTGAGGGGATCAGACTTCTGAAGGGGAATGGGCTCTTGATGTCTGGAGGGTGGGGTGGGGAAATTGGGTTACTTAGTGGGATCTTGATCTGGGGGTTGGGGATAAGTTTCTTTTGCCCCCAAGGGACCTATTATTGACTTAAGGTAGAGGGATGGGGAGAATATTGCAGACTTCATCAGGATTTGTGCTAACCCAACCAGTAACCAGCAAATGCAACCTGTCCTCTGTAACTAGATCAGAAAGCAACTACTCATATTTTATTTAACTCCAACCGCCGAGAACATATAACACCCATTCTTTGTTCTTTATATTGGTTAACTCTATCTTTCTGTATTCAGTATAAAATTCTCATAATGATTCGCAACTTCTTGTTTATTTATTTATTTGAAATCTTTTATATACCGCTTACATAATTTATATAGGTCTAACTCTTTATTTGGCTATGCACAATTTTACATATGTATAAACCTGGAAGACACCTCCATTTGGCAAATAATAACCTTGTAAATATTCCTGCCACAAAATAGCCAGAATAGATCTTAACAGAAAGTATGCCTTCTCAATTGCCATACCACTCTCTGGAATGCACTACCCTACTCACTCCACCTAGCATCCAATATTAAAGAGTTCAAGAACAATCTAATAACACTTTAAATAAGCTTTAACAATACAGGCTACCACATTTCTTTCCTATATTATCCACTGAATTGCTCTATACTTTGAGGCATTCTTATGGAACCAATTTAGACATTAAAATTTAATGTAAATTTTTTTTTCTGATTTTGTTCTTAATGTTTTAATTTGTTTTTATAATTTAATGATGTGAATGTAACATTGTAAACTGCCCTGATCAATATTGTTTGAAGAGTGTGGCATATAAAAACTTTTAAATAAAATAAATACATTTAGCCAATATCAGCTAAGTCAAACCAAGTAGCTTAATGCAATTTTCATTAACCATTTAGAATAGTAATGAGCTGCTTTCTATGCATTTGTATGTAATGCAATTCATTACCATTTTCGTTTGTGCATTAATAGTAATGCCAGTGAATGTGTTAAGAATAAAATGCTAATGCTTTTTTAACATATTTAGGGGGTCATTTATCAAAGTGCTATATGGTGTTTTTACCACAGAGAGAGAGAGAGAGAGAGAGAGAGAGAGAGAGAGAGAGACTACCTCTAAGGCCCGTCTAGTAGTTAGCTATTTATATCTCTATAGGAGGTCCACCTAGTAACTCGAGGTGAGGTTTAGGTATTAGTGTAGGGGTTAGGGGCCACTTTTACATGCAGAGTGGGGTGTACAAACAGAACAGTACACTCTTGTGACGATTTGATGTCCTTCGGAGTGAGGAAACTCACACAAAGATGAGATTTGTTCAATGTTCTCTCAACCTAGCTTGATGTACTCTCTCTCTCTCTCTCTCTCTCTCTCCCAGTGATTGTAGGTAGGAATTGCAACAATTGTGGCACTTACTGCAAAGTGCGAAAAAGTTATTGCACTCTGTAATATTACTTATGTGAAGTGCTAAGATAGCGCACTTTGTGATAAAGGGGCTATTATCATAAAACACCCCCCTCTTCCTATTGCATGCGATACGTTGATGAATCCTGGCCTAAGTTTGCAATAATGGAATCATTTGCATTAGTATCAGAGTCAATAAAAAGATTCTGAAGGTAAATGGCAATGGCTTTGATGCTTCTAGGTATCAAATCATCCATCTGTAATACCTGGAATTGTTCAGCTTTTTCGCTATAAATTTCCTTATTGAAGGTACATGTTCTTTTCTGCTTCTTCTCTAGAACTGGACAGTAAGTAAAACACCTTTTCATACATTGAGCATTCCAAATTCCAGCTTGGTTCTTATTACATTCATTGACTCAATCCAATTGTGTCCTTCCCTTGAAATTTAAGATTCACAACATTCAGTTTTAGAAGTGAGATCAGAAAGAAACACCCAATTGGCAAGCCATTGCTAATGAATGAGCTGCTGATAGTGTTGATTTCTTTCTTCAAAAACATTTTTATTTTTGGACAGAGTTACTAGGAATACTAAAATAATTTTCCCTTGCTGAATCACTGCATTTTTTATTGCAAAATAAGGTCATCGTACTGCATATCAAGTTCAGACAGAAGTGTCTTGAACAGTTTGGGTTGCAGTGGCATGACCCTAAATAAGCTGATAATTTTCAGAATCACAACCATGAGAAGCTTAAAATTAAGCATTTTTGCATATAAAGAGGGTGAATTTCTATTGCCTGAAAAATTGTGTGCACTATTTACAAAATAGTACATGTAATTTTTCTACTGGAACTGTTACAGAAATCAGCCCAATAGAAAAACTGCTTACAAAATTTCACTATAGGAATTTTTATTTTAAATAACTATTTCTCATTGAGGTGTATTAATATTTTTTATCACAAAAAAGCAAAGTAGAGCACAAGATGGGCATTTGCTTCTCTGATCTTGTGATGTGGTCCGGTCCTCCAGAAAAGTGTGGACAATCTCTATTTAAATTTCAATTTTGTCCCCTGAAGCAGTCTACAGACTAAATATTATCTAATGTCGTTTTAGCATTTTCGGACTGTGGGTTCATCTCACTGAGACTCTTAATTGTTGATGTTTGCTTTTATGAGAGACATATATATGTTTTTGATCAATACAATATTTTTATGGTTTGATGTTCACAGTCCACACATAATTTTATTACATTTTTTCACATGTAGATAAAAAATAAAAAATTGTATGAACGCTTGGGGTGACTGAGAAGTCCAGTAGTGGTAATTGTGAGACCTCACGACTGACTTGCTGTCAACTGTATATTATCATCTTTTCTTTGATATTTTTGTGTATTTAATCTTTGATGTCTTCAATTTTGTATTATAGCATTCCTGCCTCTTTTTGGTTTCTAATAATTTTTGTGACATTCAGGCCAGAAAGCTAATTTTGCACGCAATTTTTCTACATGATAACAGTTAATGAAATGCACTACATGATTTTGGATCATGTTATAAGTGCAGGAAATGTGGTCGCGAGTTCAAGAAGAATGAGCCCTTGAACCACGGAGCAACCTCAGGGCAAGACTCCAAGGAAGGCACCGTGGGAGGTGAATGATCCCAGCTAGGAACTTGGTACATTAGGGATGTGAATCGTTTTTTGACGATTTAAAATATCGTCCGATATATTTTAAATCGTCAAAAATCGTTAGGGCCATGATACAATACCAATTCCCCCGATTTATCATCAAAAAATCGTAAATCGGGGGAAGGGGGAGGGCAGGAAAACCGGCACACTAAAATACCCTAAAACCCACCCCCGACCCTTTAAATTAAATCACCCACCCTCCCGAAACCCCCCCCCCAATGCCTTAAATTACCTGGGGGTCCATAGCCTTAAATTACCTCCGTAGCGGCAGTCCGTAGCTAAATCGGGGGAAGGGGGAGAGCAGGAAAAGCGGCACACTAAATCGTGTAGTCTTCAGCCGGCGCCATTTTGCAAAATGGCCGCCGCAAAATGGCGGCGGCCATAGACCAAAACGATTCGACGCAGGAGGTCATTCCGGACCCCCGCTGGGCTTTTGGCAAGTCTTGTCCGGGAGCGATTTCCTGCCGCGAATCGTTTTCCGTACGGAAAATGGCGCCGGCAGGAGATCGACTGCAGGAGGTCGTTCAGCGAACCCTCGCTGAATGACCTCCTGCAGTCGATCTCCTGCAGGTGCCATTTTCCGTACGGAAAACGATTTGCGGCAGGAAATCGCTCCCGGACACCCGCTGGACCCCCAGGAACTTTTGGCCAGCTTGGGGGGGGCCTCCTGACCCCCACAAGACTTGCCAAAAGTCCAGCGGGGGTCCGGAACGACCTCCTGCGTCGAATCGTTTTGGTCTATGGCCGCCGCCATTTTGCGGCGGCCATTTTGCAAAATGGCGCCGGCTGAAGACTACACGATTTAGTGTGCCACTTTTCCTGCTCTCCCCCTTCCCCCGATTTAGCTACGGACCGCCGCTACGGAGGTAATTTAAGGCTACGGACCCCCAGGTAATTTAAGGCATTTGGGGGTGGGGGATTTAATTTAAAGGGTCGGGGTGAGTTTTAGGGGGTTTTAGTGTGCCGTGTTTTAGTGTGCCGCTGGACCCCCAGGTAATTTAAGGCATGGGGGGGGGGTTCGGGAGGGTGGGGGATTTAATTTAAAGGGTCGGGGTGGGTTTTAGGGGGTTTTAGTGTGCCGGCTCACGATTTTAACGATTTTCACGATACTTTACACACCCAAACGGCAACAATACGATTCCCTCCCCCTCCCAGCCGAAATCGATCTTTAAGACAATCGAAGACACGATTCACATCTCTATGGTACATAGCTTGGAACTTGGAACATAGCTTGGAACTTGGAACATAGCACACTCAGATCTCCGCTGAACATGTACACACAGAGTGAGACCCAACAATGCAATGCTGGTTTCTGGGGTAGCCCTTCAGCCATTCGATAGCCCTTTTTGAACTACTGCTTGGTAATGGCTTGTGCATCAGGGCAGGCAAATGCCGAGTACAGGGCATGGCATGACATATAGTTGGGACGAAGACTCAGGAGACTCTAAAGACTTGGAACTTGAGATGGAAATCAGGAGACTTGGAACTTGAGACGGAGACTTGGAAGACGTGGAACTTCAGATGGACAGTCAGGTACAGGAGGAGTCCAGCTTTCTGGGGCACTGTACCTCAGGGCACCCTACACAACCCCCCGTGGGCTGGTTGTGGACCACACTGTACCACTGCGCGCCCTACACAACTTGCCACCGGTTCGTCATGGACCATGCGAGGAGCGGGACAGGCTCAGGACTGAGACTCAGAGGAAGACAGGAACAAAGACATCACTTGGAATGAGGAACAAGGCTTGGAATGAGGAACATGGAGATCTTCTGGCTGCACAATCTCCATGAGCCCGGAACTAGGAACATGAACAGGAACTCACTTGACTTGGAACTTGGAACTCTAAAACAAGGATGGACTCTGAGGACTTGTTCCAGTGAAGACAGACTTGAAAACAGGCCCTGTGCCAGGAAACACCCTATACAACCACCTGTGACTGGTCATGGACCATGACACTGGTATACCTGGAGGAAGGACGAGGGAGAATCCAGAAGGCTGACCTTAGAACAAAGAACGAAACATCAGGAACTTGACTGAAGATCCAGAAGACTGGGCAAGGAACCAGCAGGAGACTAAGAACACAGAACAAGCAACATGATGGAGCTCTGATGAGGGACAAGGAAATCAGGAACCAGAACTGGAATGGGAACAAGAGGAACAGGAACATCCAACGAAGAAAATGGAGACCATCTAAAGAACATGGATGACCTTGAATGAAGACACATCATGGATGACCATGAACTGCCTTGTGAAGGCCCCGAGGAACTGAGGGAGTGTCCTTTTATAGGGCTAAAGGCAGGACAAGGCAGTGACATCATCAGTAGAGGCCGCGGGGCTTTTCCTGCCATGGACTCTTTAAGACTCAAAGAGAGGCACGCGAGCATGCCCATGCAGGAGCCCAATGTCAGGGCATAAGCAACAGCATCAGTGGCACTCCTGTCATGAAGATAGTGGCGGCTCCTCATCACAATGAAGGATGGCATCGGCAGGGCGGCAATCAAGCCATGCAGGAGCTACGTCAGTAGCACTCAGCCTTGAAGACAAGCGGCAGCTGCACCTCCAGCTGTGAAGACAGAGGGAGGTCTGCCACGGGGCCGGGCCCACCGAAGGCACAACAGAGGCAGCAGAAGTGGCAGCGGCACTCTACACCACGAAGGAACCACAGGGCCGGCGTCATTGGGCTGGAGGTGAGAGGCTGCTCACAGAATGGGCCCCATGAGCGGCATTGCAACAGCACCCCCTCCTCAAAGCCCCCCTCTGCAGCCTCTTCTCGTCACCTGCTGAGGACATGAAGGTATATATTCTATACCAGCTGGGGAAATCGGGAGTCAAACACAGGATCTAAAGATGCTTGGTTTAGAAGATGAAGCGAGGAAGCATTAAAACATACTGAAGAACATAACTGAACTCTGGACACAAACACAATTAAGCCTGATGAAAGCATGATTCAGATATTACTGAAGGTGCAGGTGTAAATGTAGCATCTTGGAGAACAGGTCTGATTCTTTAGGTTCTCATTTGAATGACAATTGTGTGGAACACATTAGCGTTGTTGTCTTCCTACTATCAGGTCGATACAGTAACGTTGAGTTAAAGATTCCCCGTCTGTAACGTGCTGGGAGCGCACAATACAGGCGAGTAAGGCCATCCAGCGATACAGTCTCCAGTTTCACGCGTCCTTAGCACTTCCTAAACCCTTTCCTAAACCCTTTCCGCACCCAGCATGTAAATAAACGAAAAAGCTGTATAATGAAGGAATTAGCTATTCCCCTGCGATACTGTAACGGGCGCTGATATTATCTCCTCCGTAACCCGCTGTTCTGCCGTGGCCTTAACCTGCTAGTTTACCACCTCCCCCTAGTAGGAGTTAGTGCAGTGTAGTGTAGTGTAAAAACATTGCTTACCCGCCCTGGTCCCGTCCGGTCTCCTGCAGCCCGTCCGGTCCCCTCCTCCCGAAGCAAAAAAAAAACAAACGAAAAAATAGCAAGGCTCGGGCCTGCTACGGTAAGTGTAAAAAGTGTAAAAAGTGTAAAAAACAAAAAACCTGTGTGTTATATAAAAAAATAAAACAATTTTAAATACCTGTCGGAGGGCCGTGGGTCCAGGCGGCCGGTGGGCGGCGGGCAGCCATCAGCGGCATCCGGTAGTCCCTTCTCCCTTCCTCCCGATTTCGCACGGGCATTCATCCAGGCAGAGGGAGCCGACGGCGAACGACCTCCGGCTCCCCCTGCCTGGATGAGCGCCAAAATCGCACGGGCGGGGCGGCAGCGGGGGGGGGGGGGGGGGGGGGCAGCGGCAGCGGGGGGCGGCAGCAGGATCTGGGAGCGGCGGGTAGGCAGCAGCGGGGTCCGGGGGGCAGCGGCAGCAGGATCCAGGGGCGGCAGTGGCAGCGAGATCCGGGGGGCGAGTAGCGGCAGCGTGTTCGATCGGGCAGGTAGGTGGGAAAAAAAGATGGCTGCCTGCACGGGGGAAAGCTTCAATTGGCCGCTGAAGACGTGACGTCACACCCCGTGACGCCAAACGTCGTGACGTCACGTCTTCAGCGGCCAATTGCACGCTTTTCCCGTGCAGGTGGCCATCTTTTTTTTGCCACCTACCTGCCTGCCCGATTGAACACGCTGCCGCTACTCGCTCCCCGGATCTCGCTGCCGCCCCTGGATCCGCTGCACCCCCAGACCCCGCTGCTGCCTACCCGCCGCTCCCGGATCCTGCTGCCGCCCCCCCCCCGCCGCCCCCCCCCCCCTGCTGCCGACCCGCCCGTGCGATTTTGGGAGAAGGGACTACCGGATGCCGCTGATGGCTGCCCGCCGCCCCCCGGCCGCCTGGACCCACGGCCCTCCGACAGGTATTTAAAATTTTTTTATTTTTTTATATAACACACAGGTTTTTTGTTTTTTACACTTTTTACACTTTTTACACTTTTTTACACTTCCTGGTGCCTGTCATTTCAAATGTCATTTGAAATGACAGGTACCAGCACACCCAGGTTACTGTATAGGCGCTGTTACAGCGCCTATACAGTAAAATGGGTTGCGCGGGCATAACCCTTCCCTAACGCTTCACAGCCGCGGCATGCATTTGCATGCGATTAGAAGAGAGAATCAGGCGTTAGGTCAGGAGAACTGTGCGTGCGGGGAGGAAGGGTGCGCCTGACACTGCCGCACTGTTTTTACCGCGGCCTTACTGTATCGAGCCGTATATTAGCAATGGCAGAGGTAGTTAATTGGAGTACCATTGCTAGATTCTTTTAGTGCTGGAAGTGTAGTACCAAGAAAATAAGTAGCCAAAACTTGCAGATTACAAACAGATAAGCCCTGGATGGCCATTGGTCCTGGAGACAATGTATCTAGGAACCGCAATGGACAGTACTCAGATGATGGTAAAGCTGATCTTGGAGTAAACATCATGGTATCCCTTGATGGTAGATACTGCATGGACTTCAGGTTGAACAGGTAGTGACTTAAGGTTACCAACAGCAGGCTTAGCAGCACAGATAGATGTAAATAAATAACCATTTTGATAGAGGGCAAGAAGGAAATTAGATTCTCCAGTAGACAATCCACATATTTAATGACTTACATGCTGTAAAGGGCTTTATTCTTTATTTGAAAACCTGATAATAGGCGAATTGAAAGTAGTTATTAGTCCCTCTCATACTTCCACAGAAACATTGGTTTGAACTTAAGCAGAACTAGTTGTTTTCCAATCGTAGAGAAGGGAAACTTCAACCACTAAAATACTGGCTGGATCTCTCTTGGATTACAATTCCTATCTCCTAAACAAGAGGCTCTAAAATAGGGAAAGACTTTTGCTTGTGCAATCCTGGTGCAGATATACCATTCTCTTATTGGCGTCAGTTTTCATTACTGCAGGCAGCCGGTTATAAAAAGTGACGCCGAGCATATTGACGTCGGTCTTCAAAGCGGCCGGCAGAGATTTTTTTTTCTTTTTTTTTACTTTTAAAAAAGTACAGAAAAGCGTTTTTTTCTGCTTTTCTGTACTTTTTTTTCAGTGCGCTGGAGCAGGCATTATTAGCTGAGCGATAAATGTGCGTCTGAGATGCACATTTATTTTGCATTTGGAGTGAATGAGTAATAGCCTCATTCACATGTATTTGCATGTGATGAGCGCTAACTCATTCACTCCGTGCCGGACGCACGTTAAATACGCGCTAATTCCCCTATTGCATTAGGGGGTGGATTAGTGCCTATTTAATCCGCATCTGACAGCAGGTTAAACAGTGCGCTCGGCTGAGTGCACTGTATTGCATTGGCCCCTTAAATTTAGGACCCTAAATTTATACCTGCTATTCATTTTCCTAGATGTGTTAGGTGCCTAGTGCTGAAAATCAGTGCTAAACACCTAGGTGCCAATATTCACTAAATAGGTAAGCAGACAAATTATCTGACTAAAGATTCTTGTAAAACTTATCCCAGATATTCAGTGGGATAAATGTTCCATTGGATATACTCATATAAAATTATCCAGCTACATGTAGCCAAATAGCTTACAATCTGGTTATATTTGAATATAGCCAATTAGATTTTTTTTTTAAATTTAATCCTTATTTATTTCAATACTTATAACTTAAAGATTATCAAGAATTCATGTATGCAAGGCAAACCTCCCAGGAAATTAAACAATACTTTACCCAAACACAGTAATAAACATTACATGATCTAGTGCACAAGAGGACACTAAGAAAAAAATAAAAGAAATAATTCCATAAAGTAATATCTAAAAATAAAAGTTACCTAAGGAAAGGAGAACATACAAAATTTAGATGCTACATTAACATTCATCACCTATATCTAAAAAGACAAATATTTCAACCTGATTCTTTATCCCTTAGGAATCTAGAAATGTGTTCTGGATCAGAAAAGACAAATTGATTATGTTGGAAACTAACCAAAGATTTGTAGGTTTGGGGTTTTTTTTTTTTTAATTTCCCCCAAGTGACAAAACTGTTTATTTGACAAAAATTGCCTCCTACTTGCTTGAATAGTACTTAAAATATCTGGGAAGATCTGAATTTTCCGACCACAAAATAACATTTGTTTAAAGGGGAAATATTTACAAAATACCTGTTCCTTATCTCTTTCTAGACAAAAGGTGACTAGCAAAGTCACTGTTAGAGGAATAATATCTAAAGAGGATTCTAGGAAGGTAGAAAAACCAATGTTATTATCAGATAAATGATCACAAACCCCTTGAATTCAATTAACATTCCTCTTAGCTCTTGGAAAATAGTAAATTATACATACCAATAGAATCTCGTTTAAATAATTCTTAAACATTTCATAGGGTGAGAGAAGCTGGGTCAATGGAACGTTTAGAAAGCAAAGTTACTTCCCACAATGTATATTCTCAATCCTCTCCAGGCTATTAGTAGCAACCAGGCTATCTTTAATATATACTGAACTTATTGCCTGTTCAGCAGACACTACAGATTTAACTTCTAGTTAATCCTTCTTAACAATGCCCAGTCTTTACTCAAATTCCAGCTGTTTTATAGATATATCTTCCGCCAATTTTCCCATTTACTCATATATCTGTATCAAGGCTTTCTCTGTTCTTGTAACCACCCTCCATATATCTAGCATGGAAAGAGAGGTATTCTTCAAAGAATCCCCAATCAAAGCTTGCCCCACAAGATTTGCCCTTCTCACCTCGCATGCCAGATTTGGCAGATCTCAGCGCCCCACTTCATGCCTCAGGCCCGCTGCTTTTCAGGTCTCCTGGGCTCTCCTGGAGAGCTCATGGGAGATGAGGAGGCTCATTCGCACCAGCGGCAAATCTCAGCTTTCTCCTCACCTCCCAAGCAGAATCCCCTAACCGATTAGATTTTAAAGTTATGTGGCCTTACGTGGCCAGATAAATTGTCATTTAACCAGATATATTCAAAGACATCCAGTTAAGTGGCACTGTTTTAAAACAAAAGTGCAGTTCAGGGCTATGGCCCAATTCTCTCCCACCACGGCAGCCTCCCTGCCCCTCCCCCCAGTTTCCTTCCTGGTTCCATAGTAATACCACAATTGCCCCTTCTTTCCCTCCCTGCACCCCAACCTTATCCCTTTCACTCACCTGCAGCCCTTAGATACGAAGGCCCCTCTGCCGGGATTGCAGTCCTCGAGTGCGATCCCAGACACTTTCATTGCTACTATAATGAAAAATATGCAGACAAGTATCACGTTCTTTAAAAATTGGTTAAAAGAAGAAAATGTGCTGTCAAAATGGCAAAACGTAGGTGTTCTGTATTTTCAGCATTCAGAACAATAAATCTTTGGTTTTGCTGAGAGCTGATAGAAATATTTGCAAATCTTAACAAGAATTCACAATTGATTTGTAATACAAATTCAAAAACCAATGCACATAGACAGTAAAGGTATTTCTAAAAATAAGTTCTAAATTTATTATAACACATAACTAAAGAAAATTTATGATGCAACTAGAGAGAATATTTTTTCTATTGCCTGGATGTGGTTTTTGGGTTTTTTTCGGTAAGATATTGATTAACTGCAGTGCATGCATAGAAAATATATCCAGCACTTTGCATAAGTGTGTTTGTTTTTGTGAAATATAAAAGCAGTGAAGGCCTGGGATATGAACTTTGCATTTTAGATCTAGGTTCATTATGTTAAATTAGCTATAATGAGGCATCTTAAAATTTTAAATTGATGAACAGAAATATTCTACCACCAGAGCCATATTAATATCATTATTTTCCTAGGTTTAATATCATCCATATCTAATCTAGAATGATCCCTCCTGCATCAGGCTATAATGAAAAATGTCCTCATCCAATTTTTAGAGGAAAATGAATAGTATTTTTAAATTCAACTAGATCACTCGCAATTGTTACTAATGTAGCCCTGGCTCTCTCAGGGTCATGGGACGGGCCATGCTACTTTTCTATTAGATAGAAACATACACGTCAAGGCGCTATTGGCAAGGAACAGATAGATGCAAGTATTTATTCTTCTCAAATAAAAAAAGTTGCCACAGGTCAGACAATGATCTCCAAACTTTCACAAGTCTACTTACATTCCATTCAATTAATATTTTCTGGATATTTTAATTACCGTTTTACTTCTCCACAGTTGTTTAACCATGATAGTGATTTTATTTTGTGTTTATTTATTTTTGTTAGATTTAACTCAGGTGAATTACATTCAGGTACACAATCTAAGGGGTAAATTAAATTTACTAATACGTGTTAGGCGTTTATCATGCAGTAAATACCTTAATGCAGCAATAATCCATGGTATTTTCAATTAATCCTCATATCTCAAAAACAGTAATGAGCTGCTTTGCATGCAAATGCTTTAAAAATGAATGCAAAGCAGCTCATTACTAGTCAATTTTATGTAAACAAAATAAGATGACTTGCCTGAAAAATGGCAAGCCGCATTATTTTCCTGATAGGAATAGTAGCTACTAGCTATAATTCCCCAGGAGCATTGGATACTAACTTGCATCCCAAAGGTCCCAGAAAGTTTCTTGAAGGGCCATATCAATCTGACTGACCTCCACCATGAGTAAACCTACCCCCCCCCCCCCCCCCCCCGGAGATCTTGTGACCCCCGCCACCTGTAGGGGTGGCGCTCGTGTAAAAAAATAAAATATAATATTGTGCGGCAAATTCCCCTCCCCCTCCCTAATTCCACCCCATTTCCTAGGTATACTTGCTAGCTTAGTGGGGGCCTGGAATACTCCTAAACTCTCATCCCATCACTATCTCCATTCTAAATGGCACTGGCCAGCCACGATGCATGTTGTGGCTCTATCATGTGAGAGGGGCATAATATTTCACAGCCGGCCAGCGCCATTGGAATGGAGATGGCAACAGGGCAGAGCTTAGGGGGCATTCTGGGTACCTTTAGGCCACCAGGTATGCCCAGGGGAGTCAGGAGGGATGGGAGATTCTACTGCTGAGGGAAGAAATTATTTAAAAGAGGAGGAGTTGGGTTAGGGGGGTGAAGCATTTGTCACGCGACATAAAACATTTTTTATTTACATAAGAGCAGTCTCTAGAGGTGGCGGAAGTGGGCAGGGGTCTCACAAGACTGGGTGGGGAGTTACACATAGTGGTGCAGGGAGGTCAATTGAGCCAGTATGGTATGGTCCTGACCCTTTAAAAAGACGCCAGCCTTGTGTGAAGGAGCAGCTATAGAGTGACATTTGGCCACTTTTATCCCATACTTTTTATTGCAGGGAGGATATACTGCAGTTTAGTAAACCCCCACAGTATTTTCCCTTGTGAGGGAAAATACTGTAGCTTTGTAAATGACCTCCTAAGGTAACTGAATGTGAAGTGACTTGCCCAAGGTCAACAGGAACATTAGAGGGGGAAGCAGAATTTGAACCCTGGCTTCAGTGGTTCCCAATCTTCTGCTCTAATTATTAGGCTACCTCTCCATTCCTAGCAGGCCACTCCTGAACTCCAGGCCACTCTTCCATTTCCAGGCTCAGATTCCTTGTAATTTGGCCATAAAGAAGTCTTTTGCTGGCAATGAACACTTTCTACCTCATAGCAACCCAGTCACTAGTTCAAATAGTTGACTATTATCTGACCATTTTTTAAATACTCTTGGATTGTTCCCATACTCACAGCACAGCATAACCATTGGAAACCCCTATATATTAACATAATATTTGGAATTATGTTATTATATCGGAGTTTTCAAATAATGCTCAACATTGCTTACAGCATTATTAATATTCAGGTAAGGTAAGTTCCTACCCAAAAGAGCTTTCTACCTAAGAGGTAAATTTTAAGAGGTACGTGTGGGTGCACATGTGCGTGCATTTGCCGGTGTGTGCCAATGGCCATTAGGGATGTGAATCATTTTTGAACGATTAAAATTATTGTCAGATAATTTTAGAATCGTTCTAAATCATTAGAGTGCACGATACAATACAAATGCCCCCGATTTATCGTCAGGGGCATTTGTATTGTATCGTTAAATAGGGCACGGGAATTATTTGGGGGCGGTGGGAAAACCGGCACACAAAAACAACCCCTAAACCCACCCCGACCCTTTAAAACCAATTCCTTACCCTCCCCCACCCTCCCGAACCCCCCCAAAATGTTAAGTTACCTGGTGGTCCAAGTGGGGGGTTCCCAGCGTGATCTCCCGCTCTCGGGCCATCGGCGCCATTTTGGCTACCACTGATAAAAATGGCGCCGATGGCCCGATAAAAAAAACCCCACCCCGACCCTTTACAAATTACCCCTTTGCTTCTCCCACCCTCCTGACCCCCCCCAAAAACCTTTTACATGTACCTGGTGGTTTAGCGGGGGGTCCGGGTGCCGGTGCTGGAGGTTTCAAAATGGCGCCGATCGCCTTTGCCCTCACTATGTCACAGGGAGCGACGGTCGCTCCCTGTGACAAGTGAGGGCAAAGGTGATCGACTGCCACTGGACCACCAGGTAATTTAACATTTGGGGGGGGGGGGGTTCGGGAGGGTGGGAGAGCAAAGGGGTCATTTGTAAAGGGTCGGGGTGGGGTTTTGTTTATCTGCTCAGGCCTCACTAAAAAATTAACAATGTGAATTGGAATCGGAACCGATTCCAATTCACATTTCTAACGATACAATTTTTTTCTCCCACCATCCGAACCTGATCGTTAAAACGATCGGGCACACGATTCACATCTCTAATGGCCCCCCCCCCCGTTAATTTGCCTACTTTTTACCCTTTTGGGCCAGACCCCCCCTAAACCTTGCACATTAGTCTATATTTGTTTATTTTCTTACTCGCCATCCAGAGCAGAAGTATAGTTAAGCGGTAGGGGACCCCGGCGGGCATTTCTGCCTGTAAATACGTATGCGCAGAATTCATGCCTCAGCCCCGACCTGACCATGCCCTGCTCAGGCCATGCCCACGCTCCACCCCTTTTTCCAGAAAGCTTTTTTATGCACGTAACGGGGAATTCACGCGTTGTCTTGGGCCTTTTAAAATCTGTGTGACACGCGCATGTCCAAGACACGCAATGTATCTCCTGGTTTTGGCACGCACAAGACTTTTAAAATCGACCAGTAAGAGGGTACATAAGGCAATGAGAAATAACATGACCTTCCTAAGATATTTCAGTGGAGAAAGAGGGACAAGAGCCCTGCTCTCCTTGGTTCTCAACCCACTATAGCACTGGTCACCCCTGTCTCTAGGCACACCTTGTTTTCCTTCATTTCTGTTTCTAGAACTGGGATGGGATAATCCCCCACATCTCCATATATACATTTTGTATGCACCAGTCCCTATGACTGATACTGAGCTGCATAGCCAGACTCTTAGGGATTCCTGCTGCCGCTTTGTATCAAAAAGATAGTGAAAGATCCCTGACCATATACACATTCCTTCTACGGACCATCTTTTTTAAAGTGTTCTGGCACCCCACAATTGAAGCATCTTATAGCAACCTTTATGCTTTTTCAAGGTGCTCAGACCAGCTTTTTTTAGATGCAGAATACTAGCATTTTTGTTATTGCCCTCTTCCCGTTACACGATTTGGCTACATTGTACCCAGACTCCCCTACTTTCTCCATTGGCCTATGTGGTTCAAAGCCCTTAATCATTATCCCTCTACTAATATCCACAGCCTTTCTGTGACGATACTAGGGATGTGCAGACAAAAAGTTTATGTTCATAAGTCCATAAGTCGAAAGGGGGGGTCAATTTCGGTCAATATGGACATATGTAGAATTCCATAAGTTGAGTCTGTCCATACGTGCACCGATTCCCTAAATAAAAATTTAAACCCCTCACCCTCCTTAATCCCCCCCCAAGACTTACCAAAACTCCCTGGTGGTCCAGCGGAGTCAGGACACCATTCCTGTATTCCTTTGCGAGGAGCACGTGATGTCGGCGTCACGTTGGAGTGACGCAGACGTCACGTGATTCCCCGCGCGTTCGCTCCGGGACCCTCGTTGGACCCAACCGGAACTTTTGGCCAGCTTGGGGGGGCCTCCTGACCCCCCAAGCTGGGGGGTCAGGAGGCCCGGGACCCTCGCTCTGGGACCCTCGTTGTGTCCAACGAGGGTCCCAGAGCGAACGCGCGGGGAATCACATGACGTCCGCGTCACTCCGACGTGACGCCGACGTCACGTGCTCCTCGCAAAGGAATACAGAAATGGTGTCCTGACTCCCCGCTGGACCACCAGGGAGTTTTAGTAAGTCTTGGGGGGGGATTAAGGAGGGTGAGGGGTTTAAATTTTTATTTAGGATCAACAATCACGATTTCCAACGTATTCAACATAGCTATGTTGAATAAGTTGGAAATCCGATTGTTTTCGCCTCATCACTTTTTTAAGTTAAAAAAAAAATTACGTTGCGTTTTACATATGCGTTCAAAACAAATGCACACCCCTAGACGATACCCCTTTCTCTGTAAGACGAGATTCTCCACTTCAATCCCTAATATTAGATGTGGGACTGACCTTTATATTCAACCAATACATCTGGGCCTCCATTACTGAGTTGGCACATTAGCAGCCGATCCATTCACTTTACCTAGGAAGCAAGGTATTGAGGTACTCTCCTAGGATCATTAGTTCTGTAATTTTTGCCCCTGTCTTAGTCCCATGTTTGAACCACTTCCATGTCTGATCTCTGAGTCTTTGGTTGAACACCCTAGGATGCAGTTCATGAGTAAATTAAATCTATCTACATTTCTTCTTATAACATTCAAGTTTTAACCCTTACCAATCTAGCACTGTGAACTTTACTAGTCCATCGTCTAAAGCTTGCTTAATCTCCAGTGGGTTGCATGGACTTCTCCAGTGAGCAGAGGGGTTAACCATGCAGCCCATTGGTCTGTAGGCCAAGCAGATGTCCAGACAGTATATTCAAAAGTCATGAGGAAGGCCTCAGGATCATCCTCCAGTTCAATCTTAGTAAGAGGAAAGCCTATCTGAGGCACTTTTCCTGGACTTCTAACTTCCAGGGTTGCCCCCCACTTGAGGCACATTCTCTACAGTACCTAATTATTGTCATACCAACACTTATCCCACTACTCTGCTTTATGCTTCTAAGTGCTGCAGCCACTGCTGGTGTTGCTACTTCTATTGATTCTGTTGTTCCATCTCTTGCATAAACTGTTGTGCTTTTTGGCCATTCTTTTTAACCTATTGAATTCTATAGTCTCTTCTAAAAAATATGAAAATCAAAGCCTAATATAGCCTCCAGGGACTCCCCTCTATGGCTACCAGATATTTATAAGCTATATGCTTCCCTCCCTGTGATGTTTCAGACTAAGGTAAAAATACCCTTACCTTAAGCCCTGTTATTCAGGCAATAAAGGGACCCACTCCTTCTTTTTCTTGGGTGTGCTGATGGCCTCTAATGATCCCACTGCTTACACCATATGTTATCAGTTAGGATCTCCTATGCCTTTAATCTCTGGTTCTTCACATCATATCAGCACTCCCACTCCTAGGGACCTAGTTGCAACCTGTCCCACCTTCTTCCATTTATTTATTTATTTATTTATTTAGGATTTTTATATACCGACATTCTCGATACAAATATCAAATCAGGTCGGTTTCCATAGAACAAAAACTGTCGCGGATAAGGCGTTACATTAAACAGTGATTCTGAACATAAGAACGTAATTAATAAGTATAAAAATAAACTGGAAAAAAAATATAACAATATAAATATAAAGTAGACAACAATAACTCATTTGTTGAAGTAGTCTCTGTAAAGTCTTTGGCCATAACAAGACAGCACACAATGAACTGCAAAAAAATTCAGTTTTCTGAATGTTTGACTGAGTGTAGTGTCACATTCCAATATCAGATCATATTCTAAAGGTTAAACAGTCTCCCTTTGCATCTTTAAGACTACTGCAGCTATGTCTGGGCTGTCAAAGATTAAATCCCTTTCCCACTGTAGGCAGTTTTAAAAGTTTCAATTGCAAAACCCTGTGGCTCCTGACAACTGTGTGTATATAACTGGGATTAAATTCCTTTTCCCACAGTAAGCAGTTTTTTTAACAGTCCAAATTTGGTTTCCTGGTTCCTGCAGGTGGAGCAAAGCTAGCTGGATGATGTAGCTGCAGTATACAGTTAAATTATTTAGCTAACTTTAGGTCAGCCAGCCATAGTGCAATCCTAGTTATCCAAGCACATGCGCCAGGATAACATTAGCCTTTATCAACTATATTCAAAATATAACAATTAAGTTAAAGAAAAAGAACCTTCCAGACCAAAAGGCCTGATTCCTGACTCCCTACCCATGCCCCAAAATTTGTCAAAATAATATTAGGCAGTGCCCGTCAGTTCCATCACACCCCACCTCCAAACCACCCAAGCAAATTCAATACATTGCAGGAGATAGTGGTCCTCTTTCAAGATATAGAAGAAGAAGACCAAACGGCCCATCCAGTCTGCCCAGCAAGCCTCACACATTTTTTCTCTCATACTTATCTGTTTCTCTTAGCTCTTGGTTCTATTTCCCTTCCACCCCCACCATTAATGTAGAGAGCAGTGATGGAGCTGCATCCAAGTGAAATGTCTAGCTTGATTAGTTAGGGTAGTAGGGGTAGTAACCGCCGCAATAAGCAAGCTACACCCATGCTTATTTGTTTTACCCAGACTATATCAACCCTCTCTCTCTACTCAGAACCTTCAAAACCCCTAAGGCTGCCAAAAGCATGCTGCATTCATACCATTCCCATTGGCATTCAGCATTACTGTCTGAATATTATATTCTCTCTCGGAATATCCATGACAAGTTATCTAGCTAACTTTAGCCAGAAAACGTGTCTTCTCCCAGGCTTACTGAATTTGGATTTCTATATATTTTCAAGTACAACTGAACCACATACTAGCTTTTTTCAGATGAGGTTTCAAAACTGCAAAATTTTACCATCAGTTTCCTTCTAGCAGAATGAAAATGTTTCTGTACAAAATGTTCATAGAGTGGACAATGAAAAGTATTAAAAACAGCTACACAATTTCTTTCAGTTTGAATGATATCACACCAATCTATATAGCACATCCAATAACAACTATAATAATTGAAAGATATTCATTTATATTGACAAGGGCACTGTTTATAGATAAGATTCTAACATATGTATTATATTAGCGTGCCAAACAGGAATGTAATATAACAAAAGCATGCTTCCTTAGAGCTAAGGCTTTTTGGTAATTCATGCCTTCTGTACAAATTACCTTTCAATATCCTTTCATTGGATCTGTATGGGGGAAGATCAGAGAAAACATTTCATAATAAACCTAATGAAGGCAAGTGCTTCAACTTGTAGAAAGGTTATTAGCTTACTGAAACTCAAAGATACTATATGTAATGAATTCCAGGATTCTTAGATTATTTCTTTTAGTTCAACACTAGTGAAAAAAAAAAAAAAGATCCCATTGCATTGCAAAGGGTAGGAATCCTCTAGTGTGCTATGGAACCCTGTTGCTTCCAAATTGGGATATATATTCACAGAGGGGCTCAATGGCTGCCTCCCCTACCTGTATCCTGCTCTGGATCTTGCTTCTCCATTCTTCTCTTCCTCTAAGAAATGTATTCCAAGCACACAACAGCACAGTTGGACATCTCACCTTGGTAACTACACAATTCACATGTCCAGGTGGACACGCAGAGGCACAATTATTTTTTTTTATAAACAGTGATTCTATGAGTGTCAAAGGAAGAGATGACACTTGAGCTGTCATCATGGAACTCTAGTGTCCTTTATGTTGTTCGAAAGTTGAGCCACGAAGACATTGGCTTAAAATTGACCAAATGGGCATGAAGGGAAAAAATGCAAAATGCCCAGAAAGGATTTTTGATGGTAATTTTATAAGCACCCACACAGATGTAAAGTCTTCATGCATATTGCAACAGAATCTTTGCTGAGAATTTTTAAAGTGAACTTATGTGCAGACGTTCACTTTGAAAATCCTGTCTTAATTGGCCTGGCAATGCACTGAACTGTACATGCAGAAAGTTATGCTTGCTCAAGGCATGGCACAAACTGTGCATGTAACCTTAATGCACATACTTTTGGAAATACAAAGTTATGCACATGTAAATAGGGTGCTCACAGTTAAATTAAAAAAAAAAAAAAAGATTACCTGAAGATGACTGTAAGTCCCTACCAGGCACCCAGGTGTCCTGGAGGGCAGGCTGATGGAGGGACCCTGAGTGAAATAGACCTGGGGGATGACTGAGGCCAGTGCAATACCCCAGTGGTGAGGCCTGGCGTAGGCTTGAAGGAAAGCTTGCAGAGAGTGCCATAACACCGATTCATAAGCAAGGATCCCAGAATGCTGAAAAGCTTCTGACACTTTTAGAATCAGGAGTGAGAGAAGCCTGACTGTTGTTAGAGAAGGAAAACTGATGTGGTGCTCAGTTCCCCAGGCCTAGTAAAAGTATCAAAATCATAGAAAAAGAGAAGGAACAGTAAAAGAAAAATAGAAAATGATTGGGAAGTATGTATGAGTGTGTTTAGAACAAAGGAAAAGGATAGGGTAGCTCATAAGTAAATCCACTGCTGCATCGCAAACATTAGAGCAGCATAATTTAGTGGTGAACAGAGTACATTAATAGTATGACTGAATTATTAAGCCTTGCACACTGTGAAAAAAAAAATTTACTGGTGAAAGTTCTGTGAATGCAATCTAGTACTGCCAAGAGAGGGGTCAACTGTGAGCTTTGACTTACTAAAATTAACATAAAATAGCCACATAATTTAAAAAGGAATAGCTGAAATCTTGACAGTGAAGCTTTGAGCAGAGTTTACAAGCAGTTGCCAGAAACAAGGAGTTGCCAGAATAAAGATACTGAAGCAACAATGTAGCCTTCAGCTGAGACTAAGAGGAAAACCCACCACATTAAGAAGAATTTCTTATGATACCTTTGTGTCAAAGTCCCAGTCAGAGAAGAATGAGAGAATGCAAATGCGTAAAAGTACTGTTCTTCATCACAGTATAAGGATACATTAATTATCTCTAGGTTTTATTAGATTTAAAAGTTACCAGAAGCCATCATGGAGGGCACTCATTGAGGGAACACTACACACATAATTGACGGAAGAACAACGTTGAATGGGAGTTAATTTTATTTATTTATTTATTTATTTATTTATTTATTTATTTTTAAAGAAATGTTAGTAGGTACAAGCACACAGGAGAAGAAAGTAGCTCCAGCAGTACAGATACTCTGGAAGTTGGCAGATAATTGTATACACCTCAGAAAAATTAGACAGGCATAAGTTTAACAATTTAGAATAAAGAAACAGAAATGCATAGAAACAGTACAAAGAAAGAAGAAAAGAGGACAGTAAAGAAACAGAAAGAGAGGATATAAAGAAATTTCATACACACACACACACACATATATATATATATATATATATATATATCACAACACACTTTACTTACCTTGGAAAAGACTTTCTCTGCATGAGTACACAGCTGAAATGAAAGAAAGATATAGCTCAAAGTATAAATTCTTGCAAAATGGAATAGAGGCATAATCTCTATAGAAGTAAAGTATTTTAGAGTATTCAGTATATAAGAACTAATACTTATCTGATGAACTGTACTTGATTGATCCATCAGAAGTTCTAGGCATGAATTCAATTCACAGTCATAGTGCTTGAAATACCTAGAAACAGGGTCATTCATCAAAATGTGTTAGGATCCCAACACCCATGATAACACCATAATGCATGCATTATTTTTTGCATTGCACGTGCCTATGAATTCTGAAAACTTTGTAAAAGGGGAGGAGTTTATGAAAATGAGGAATGTTTAACATTGCATATGAGAGCATAACATATGAGAGACGGGCCAGCGGTGGTGATGGTGGTTTAGGGATTTCGGAGAGCTGGACGGACCGCGAGGTCGCGGTTCGGTATGGGGGAAGCCCCCGCCACCCCGGAGAACGGCAGCGTGCGGAAGGGCTGTGATCCCTTTGCCCAGACTCAACGCAGCAAACTCCAGCATCGTCGAGCACGAATCAACCAGCAGATTAACAAGGAAATGAGAATGCGAACGGGAGCCGAGAACCTCTTCCGACAGCACCTTGCTTACCTTCTTGCTGCCAGAGGTCACTGAGCTATGACAAGAAAAGCAAGTACAAAGCTTACTTTGCAACCACATGTAAAGCAAGTGGTTAAGAATTCCTTCAAGCTTCAGATGCTTTGAAGACTGCAGCCTTTTCTCAATAAACAAAATCTGGGACTGTCCTGTTATACAATAAGGACATTAAAAGCTCTATTTAAAACACTAAGATATTTAGACATT
The DNA here is from genome assembly GCF_901001135.1 of Rhinatrema bivittatum. Classification (NCBI taxonomy): domain Eukaryota; kingdom Metazoa; phylum Chordata; class Amphibia; order Gymnophiona; family Rhinatrematidae; genus Rhinatrema; species Rhinatrema bivittatum. Next base: position 127,533,160 of record NC_042617.1, on the reverse strand, counting down.
TAAAACACTGTGTTTTGTCTAATATATTTCTCTATTTAACTGTTTAAAAAGTTCTATTTATCTGTTTGTTAAAAAAGTTCTTCGTTATATGTAATTGCCCCCAAGCAAGCTTTTCAACAGTTCTCTGTAAACCGATTTGATTTGCATACAATGTAAGAAGACCGGTATATAAAAAACATAAATAAATAAATAAATAAATAACACACATCATCATGCCAGAAATAACTACATCTGAAACAGGATGAGAGAAAGAGAGTGAGAGAAAGAGAGAGAGACTCCTTATAAGGCTCTTATATTAGTTATTTATTTATACCACTATATGAGGGTCATGTAGTAACTCAAGTTGAGGTTTTGGTGGTGGTCTAGGTGGGGGCCAGTTTTACATGCACAGTCAGACATAACAATAGCACAATACACATCAGTGAAGATTTGAAATGATTTGGAATGAGGAAAGATACAAGATAGGGTGAGAGTACATTGTAGAAATCTCATTTTTGTGAATCTTTCCTCATTCCAAGTGAAAATACCACAGGTGTGATAAATTTAACACAGATTGCAGTAAAATACCATGCATTGCAGTAACTCAAAAATTACCCTAACCACACCCCTTTTTATCACAGGCACTATTCATGCAAAATTTATAGCAAAATGATGAATCTAGGCCTAAAAGAAAGTAAATTGATGTTTTAGAAATCATTCATAGAAAAATACTGAGAAAGATTATTTGAGTTAATAAAAGTAATTGTTCATTTACTTATTACTAAAAAGAAAATTGTATCTCTTCTGTTTAAGTTACCTTGCCTTCCCACCCTTGTTTTGGAGAAATTGCTGGGTGGGGTACAGACCCTATTCTCTGTGGGAGACCTACGGGCCAATACAGTAAAGTCCGCGGGAGGGTGGTGAACGCCCGCTCTCCCAGCACGCACACAGGCCACTCTCCTGTGTGCGCGATTCACTATTCAAATTAGGCCCGGTGGTAAAAACAGGCAAAAGGAGGCGCTAGGGACACTAGCTCGTCTCTAGCACCTCCTTTTGGACCGGAGTGGCAGCTGTCAACAGGTTTGACAGCCGACACTCAATTTTGCCAGCCTCGGTTCTCAAGCCCGCTGTCAGCCATGGGCTTGGAAACCGGACGCTGGCAAAATTGAGCATCCGGTTTTCGACCCGACAGCCACGGGCCGAATTCAATTTTTTTTTTTTTTTTTTTACTTTTGGGACCTCCGACTTAATATTGCCATGATATTAAGTCGGAGAGTGCATGCACTTTCCCGGTGCCAGAAGAAATTAGGTAGGCACCTGCCAAATGTTACTCCCGCTACATGTTCCCCCCACAAGGTTTTCTGCACTCATTAAGGTTTACATCTAAAATCCACACCACATAGTATCCTTAGTACCAAGCCCCAACCATAGTTATTATGTTCTTTGTATATTTAGTGCTATCCACACTTAGGGCCTCATTTTCCAATATCACATTGGTAACGCATGAGGGGGCATTACCAATGCAAATGAGGCTTCTTTCGTGCAGTGGGGAAACATCACGTGCGGCAATGTTTTCACCATTCACGCTGCACACAATGTTTTCCCAGTGTGCGATGATTCTTTCAGTCTTTTATCACAGTGCATGATATTTGCCAGTTTGTGGACTTCAATCATCACAGAGAGAGAGAGAGAGAGAGCACACTGTTAACCCTCTATTGGATGTGCGTTTGACACGCTAGCATTACCCCTTATTCAGCAAGGGGCCGAAAACACACGTCCAACCCCCCGAACCTAATAGCGCCCGCAACACGCAAATGCATGTTGATGGCCCTATTAGGTATTCCCGCACAATTCAGAAAACAAAATGTACAGCCAAGCCGCACATTTTGCTGTCAGAAATTTATTTATTTTTTTGCTTTTATATACCGACATTCGTTGGTGTACATCACATCAAAACAACTTTACCGCATGCGATAAATCAGAGAGAGAGAGAGAGAGAGAGAGAGAGAGAGAGAGAGAGAGAGAGAGAGACTTACTATAGTGCCTATGCCCTACATAGGTATTTGAATCCCTATGGGAGGGCTACCTACTAACTCGGGGTGGGGATTAGGTATGAGCGTTGGGGGTTGGGGGCCACTTTCGCATTCCACATGAGACCTATGGACAGAACAGTGGTCTCTAGTGCAGATTTGCTGGCCGTCTGAGTGAGGACGCTCACTCCAAGAAGTGGTTTGGGCAACGTTCTCTCTACCTAGCTTGATGGACACTCTACCTGGGCAACAACATGCTAGGTGGAGAGAATGTTGCCCAAATCTCCTCTTGGAGTGAGCGTCCTCACTCCGACGGCCAGCAAATCTGCACTAGAGACCACTGTTCTGTCCGTAGGTCTCATGTGGAATGCGAAAGTGGCCCCCAACCCCCGACGCTCATACCTAATCCCCACCCGAGTTAGTAGGTAGCCCTCCCATAGGGATTCAAATACCTATGTAGGGCATAGGCACTATAGTAAGTCTCTCTCTCTCTCTCTCTCTCTCTCTCTCTCTCTCTCTCTCTGATTTATCGCATGCGGTAAAGTTGTTTTGATGTGATGTACACCAACGAATGTCGGTATATAAAAGCAAAAAAATAAATAAATTTCTGACAGCAAAATGTGCGGCTTGGCTGTACATTTTGTTTTCTGAATTGTGCGGGAATACCTAATAGGGCCATCAACATGCATTTGCGTGTTGCGGGCGCTATTAGGTTCGGGGGGTTGGACGTGTGTTTTCGGCCCCTTGCTGAATAAGGGGTAATGCTAGCGTGTCAAACGCACATCCAATAGAGGGTTAACAGTGTGCTCCATCAGAGCGCACTATACTGTATTGGCCCGCTAGTGAGGAGGGAGTCACTGAACTGCACCCCTGTGGGGAACATCTGAGAGCTTGCTGCCCTGGTCACATGAATAAACTCCTTTAATATCAACTTCAGCCATGACAGCAGTCTTCATCCCACAGGGGCAGTAGTTTACATACATTAGTCATATTCGCTTCCCAACTTCAACCCACAGAACACCTAACAGGAATTAATATAAAAGTATTCATGTAAATTAAATGCATAGATTTTGTGCATTTACTCTCTGGATTATTTTCAAAGAAACATTTATGTGCATAAAACCTGGTTTTATGTGCACAAATGCTGAAGCACATCCATCTCTTCAAGACCAAATTACAGGCAATAGAGCCTATTTAATAAGCTGTGATAATTTGTTGGCATATACTAAACAGCAATTACTGCAAGGTAAAACAAGTAATCATTTCCTAAGTGGAAATAACATGCAAACTTTGCAATTATTGCAAAACTTTGTGTGCTTCTTCCTGGACACTAAATCAGCCACACTAATGAGTGTGCCCATTGCAAATGCATGCAAACAGTTCATTAGCATGCTAATGAATATCATAACTTGTAAAAAAATCTTTGCGAGCTGCAGTACGTGGAAAAAAAATATCTACATCTCAAGAGATGTAGCTAACATCCCCCCAGGGAGCATCACCAGGCTGATGCTGGGCAATTCTACAGAGTCAAAGGGCCATCATGTAAAGTGGCCACGAGCTTCTGTAAAAGCCCCATCATCCACCCCTCTCTCTAAAAATTTCCCTGGTGGTCCTTGAGAGAATGTCAAGTTCCCAAGCTCCCCACACCCCTACATAGCAGTTAAATAAAAATTAAATAAATAAATAGAAGCCATTAAGTCTCTTTCCTGTTCTTTAGATCCCACACCTTTTGCAAACAATCCAGCACCCTCCTTTGGAGTTGCTTCCTTCCCTCCTGGCTTACACCACAAGGCTGGATTTCATGAGGGGGCAGAAGAGAACCCCACTTGCTTCTATTCCACAGGTGCCATTCTGTTGAGCCTGGGCTCTCCTTTGCTTCATTCATGTAGAGCCTAGAAAAAACTGGGATCAGTCTCTACCATTTTGCAATTTGGTTCAGGAGGGGTAAAAATGATTAGGAATCACTCGTGCTCCCACAAGACAACCCAGTATTGTGGAGTAAGTTGGAGGTTATTGGGCAAACCCCAAGAGAGAATGGATTCTTGCAAAGGGGATGGGGTCCACAGAACATAGGAAAGGCTTAAGGTTGGCTTTTTTTTTTCTACATTTATGTGCTGGGTTAGGGAAGGTTAGAGGCTTGACATTGTCCTACAAGGGAGATTTCAGATTTTAGAGGGAATGGTGAGGAGAGTTCTACCAGGCTTTGCAGTCGCTTTAAAAGAAGGCGGACTGGAAAGCCTGGAAGAAATTGTCATCACATGTTGCAATTGCCAGGATCATGAAAATTTGTTGGCCATGACAATACAAGGAAAAACTTAGCAGAATTTTTTTTTTTTGCAAAATCATTTTTATTGTGAAAATGTACAATGTCACAGTCTCAGAAAGATATAACAATAAAATAATGATACCAACCATGTTACAAGTAATACAGAGGGTGTTCAGATCTTCATTTATACATCATCCCCCAACCCTAGATGGAATTAGAAATCCCCAAGCGAGTCAAACTCACATGGAACCCAAGCATACCATTCACACCACGCGATACCCACCCATACACCATTCTCTCCAGCCAACAAGCATGACCTCCCCCCCCCCCCCCCCACCCCCCCATTCCCAACCCTGCCCAAAAGCCTCAGGGCTCATAGGCAAGAAAACAATCATGGATGAAAACAAGAAACATCATAGTCCCACTCAAGTTGTAGGTGCAGAAGAAACAATGGAATACCAATGTACACGGTAACCTGCTGTAATCAGATGACCTTGAAAGGCGGGCGAGAGAAGAGAATAATAGTGTGCCCAACAATCAGCATATTTCTTGTCTGTATTCTTAGGCGAGTTGGTATAGTCCATCCACTCCAGCAGCACCATGTCAATCATACGATGATGCCAGGCCGTAATGGATGGTTTGATTAAGGGATCAGTCCAGTCAGCCAGTATCGTACGACATGCTAACAAAATCGCAATCCTGCCAAAACAATCCTGGACCCCACTGCATTTTATAGACATCACCTGTGGTCCAGCCAGGAGGAGCGCTGCTGACATTTTGAGAGGTAGCTGAATACATTTAGCAATACAGTCCATGACCTGGGCCCAAAAAACCTGCAGGGATGAACAAAGTATCAGCCGATAAATGTGAACATTTAATGCATAGCGGAGAAGGGAGGCGGCCCATATGAAAGTGACACACATCATCACAGATGGTGTGGTGTATAATCCTGAAGTATAAATCACGCAGACTGCTATCAATTGTTTGTGGAGAGAAGTGAAGCAGGAATTGAGAGAGGTAACCACTATGTCCATTACACATGACGGCTCCCAATAGTTGGCCAGGAGATCGAGGTGTGCTGCAGGCAACAGGCTTTTTATCAGTCCACTCCAGCCTTTTATAGAATTGTGTGAATACGCAAATTCAAACAGTGTATTAGCAAAAACGGTTTCCTTCAAGAACTCCGCCTGTTGCCAATGAAAGGTCTGCAAGTAGTGTCGCGCTTAGAGGTAAGCGAAGAAAAACTTAGGTTGGAGCTGATAATTTTGAACATAGTCTCGTATCGTAACACTTGAGGGGTGTCTTCTTCAAAGTAGTGGAAAGCATACATGAGGCCATGGCGGGCCCATGTCTTGAAAACCCCACTGGCACTCTCGCCAGGCTGGAAATCGCAATTACCCACTAATGGGGTTAACAATAAGAAAGGACCAGGTAGACGGTAAAGATTGCATCTCCAAGCTCTCCGACAAGGTTGCAGCAAACACTTGGGAACAGCCAGTGGTTGAAACGTGGCTGCCGGTGCCTGCACTAAATATAGGAGAGACCAGAGGTGAGCCATGCACATTAACAGCCCCTCCTCACAGTAAGTATAAGTATCAATAATCCATTCTCCAATAAAGCACAATTGGCAGGCAACATTGTAGACACGGAAACAGGCAGTCCCAGCCGTCCCTGTGCTTAGGATACATCAAAGTTTGATATTTAATCCTGGCACGCTTGCCCCCCCTTAAAAATGTAACCACCCCCACCTGAAATTTCTTAAGATCAAGAGTTGTAAGCCAAAGAAGAAGCATATGAAGCTTGTATAGCAGTTTAGGAACAATCATCATTTTTATTAAAGTGCAACGCCCGGAGAAAGTGAGAGGGAGAGACTGCCAAGCCTGCAACGGCTGCCCAAGATTAGCCAAGATTTCCCAGATATTTAGCTCATATAGTTGATCAAACTCTCTAGGGACCCAAACCCCCAAGTATTTCAACTTCCCAGGTGCCCATGTAAAGGGAAAGGAACCAGGCCAAGATATATGTGATTTGTATTTTATACAGGAATGTCGGTATATAAAAGTTAAAAATAAATAAGTAAATAAATATAGGGAGATGGGAATATAAAGCCAATGCCTCTGACTTGGAAAAATTTATGTGAAGGCCCGCAATTTCCTTGAACTGTGTGAAGATGGAAAGTATGACCGGCACACTCTGCCGAGGCCGGCCTACAAATAATAGAATGTCGTCTGCGAACAGAGAGAGTTTAATGGGGTGCCCACAGAAACTAAGCCCCCAGAATCTGGTAGTACGCCAAAGCTTTTCAGCTAAGGGCTCAATTGCCAATACAAATAGCAGAGGGGAAAGCGGACTCTCTTGGAGCATCCCACATTATAAAGGGAAAGAGGCCGTCAAGCCCCCTTTAATAAGAAGTCAAGCACAGGGGTTTTGGTATAATACTTGTAACCATGAAACAAAGTCCCCTGTTATCCCATATTGTTGGAGGACCCAAAACATATAGCCCCAGGATAGGGAGTCAAAAGCCTTTTCAGCATCTAAACTAAGGACAAGGGCCTCCTCCTGTGAGTGGTAACTAAGGGCTGCAATGAGACGTCTCACATTTTGGAGCCCTTGTCGCCGTTGGACAAAGCCAGTCTGATCTGAGTGTATCAAAGTAGGCAGGACATTACTAAGCTGGGCCGCTAGAACTGCCGCAAGGATTTTGATGTCAACATTAATGAGGGAAATGGGTCTGTAAGATCCCCCATCCTTTGGATCCCTCCCCTTCTTTGGTAGAAGAATGATTGTCAAACAATTTTCTTCCGGTGGGAAGTGTGGGCTCTGAAGCAAAGAATTATAGTAAGATACTAGACTCGGCAACAAAGGAAACTTTAAAGCTTTATAAAACTCATTGCCAAGCCCATCCGGACCAGCTGCCTTTCCACTTTTTAAGTTTCTGTATAATGGAAAAAATTTCAGTCCACAATGCGTGCGTTCAGCACCTGGAGCTGATCGCCAAGCGGTGGAGGCCAAGCAAATTTGAAAACATTCCACCGACACGGATGGAGTGTGAGGTTTAGAAGCATATAGTGTCTTATAATAGGCTACAAAACTGGCTACAATATCTTTCTGATGAGTGCAATAGGCTCCATCACTTCCCCTAACCCCTGTGATAAAGGATTTTGTCTGTCGGAGTCTAATTAAATTGGCAAGGAGTTTACCCGGGACATTCCCTTGTTTGAACAGCTTATATTTAAAATATCGTAAAGGTTTGGAAGCCCTTTGATGCAGAGCATTATTTATGGCTTGACACACCCAATTTGTCTCCTGTTTATTCACTGTGGTGGAGTCCCTTGCAAATTTGACCTGCGCTTGTTTTAATTCTGTGGTAAGGCGCAATATTTCAGCATTCCTCTGCTTATTCCGCGTGGAAACGTAGGCTATAATTTTACTTCTCATTACCGCTTTTCCAGCTCGCCAGAGCATTTGTGGGGCAATATCAGGCGTGCTATTAAATTTAATATATTCTTCCCAGCCTTTTTTAATGTACTCCTGGAAGCGTACGTCAGAGTCCAAGTCGGGAGGCATTCACCAGGAAAAGGCCGAGGGAGGGGACTTACCCATGTGGAAAGTGACAGAAACAGGAGCATGATCAGAAATGGAAATAGTCCCTATGGTAGCATCAGTAACCCGAGGAAAACATTTTTCTGGTATCAAAATATAGTCCAGCCGGGAGTGGGAGCCATGAGGGTGAGAAAAAAAAGTTAAATCTTGGTCCCCTGGGTGCAGTAGTCTCCAAATGTCTATTAAATTTAACTCATGACAAAGAAAGTTGACTCCTAAGTGTAGGTCATTACCACTCAAAGGCCTCGGGGGCTTACAGTCAACTTGCTTTTCCATAACAGTATTAAAATCTTCTCCCAAAATAAGGTCACAGTCTGGCAATTTAGTTAAAATACCTACCAAGCTGACAAAATAGTTGTGGGAGTAGACATTTGGAGCATATGCGTTACAGAAAGCTATGCGCTGTTGGTAAAGTGTCCCCACCACCACCACATATCGACCCTCCACATCCTGCAAAACTCTATCCAGCTGAAATGGTACCTGCTTATGTATAAGTATCGAGACTTCTCCCTGCCGTGAAGAATAAGACGAGGAGTAACAACTGCCCACCCATTCTCTATTCAGTTTATGATGTTCCACCTCCGTCAAGTGAGTCTCCTGTATAAAGACCACTGAGCTTTTAAGCGCTGGAATAAAGACAAAATTTTTGTGTTTAATCGGAGAATGTATACCATCCACATTCATGGACGTTACCTTAATCGATACCATGTCAACTGGCTAAAGGAGCAAAAAGTACAGATTGCGACCAGAAAGAATCAATTACAGTAGGCAGAATAAACACCCCCCAGCCTGAGCATTCCATCCCCCTCCTCAGAACATGATCCATGAACAGTACAAGCAGAGTTAGAAAACATAGAGGCTCCTGGGCGTTCCCCTGTACTCACCCCTCCCTCCCATCATGCTTGTCCACTAGAGATGTGAATCGGAACTGGAATCAGTTCGGTTTCGGTTCCGATTCAAATCGTGCATTTTTTTTCGTCCGGCCCGATCGTTTTTTTATTTATCGGCTGCGCCCGATCCGATAAACAAAAAACCTACCCCGACCATTTAAAACCGCTCCCTTAGCCTCCACCACCCTCCCGACCCCCCCAAAAACGTTTTAAAATTACCTGGTGGTCCAGCGGGGGTCCCGGGAGCATTCTCTCGCACTCGGGCTGTCGGCCGATAAACAAAAAACCCACCCCGACCCTTTAAAACCGCTCCCTTAGCCTCCACCACCCTCCCAAACCCCCCCCCCCCCCAAAACATTTTAAAATTACCTGGTGGTCCAGTGGGCCCCGGGAGTGATCTCCTGCTCTCGGGCCGTTGGCTGCCACTAATAAAAATGGCACCGATGGCCCTTTGCCCTTACCATGTGACAGGGTAACCATGCCATTGGCCGGCCCCTGTCACATGGTAGGAGCACTGGACGGCCCACGCCATTTTTAAAGATGGCGCCGACCATCCACTGGACGGCCCACGCCATTTTTAAAGATGGCGCCGACCATCCACTGGATGGCCCACGCCATTTTTAAAGATGGCACCGGCCATCCAGTGCTCCTACCTTGTGACAGGGGCCGGCCAATGGCACGGTTACCCTGTCACATGGTAAGGGCAAAGGGCCATCGGTGCCATTTTTATTAGTGGCAGCCGACGGCCCGAGAGCAGGAGATCACTCCCGGGGCCCACTGGACCACCAGGTAATTTTAAAACGTTTATGGGGGGGTCGGGAGAGTGGTAGAGGCCAAGGGAGCGGTTTTAAAGGGTTGGGGTGGGTTTTTTGTTTATCAGCCAACAGCCCGAGCGCGAGAGAATGCTCCCGGGACCCCCGCTGCACCATCAGGTAATTTTAAAACATTTTTGGGGGGGGTCGGGAGGGTGGTGGAGGCTAAGGGAGTGGTTTTAAAGGGTCAGGGTGGGTTTTTAGGTTGTGTCCTAACTCCCGTTAGTGTGCACTAACCTGATTAACGATTTTTTCACGATAAATCGGTGGAATTTCTATTGTATCGCACTCTTTAATGATTAATGACGATTTAAAAAATATCGGACGATATTTTAAATCGTCAAAAAACGATTCACATCCCTATTGTCCACACATACACACAGACTGCAGCCATACCCACACAGACCTCAAACATACTGAACACATCCATACCCAGAACATCTTGCTCCACAAGAGGCACAATGTACCCATCCTCCCCAACAGGATTATGGGTTTCCCTCTGCCCTCTCCCCCCTCCCCCCCTCACAGCCTCCCCTCCCTCCACCTCCCCCCCCCCCCCCCACATAACGTATTTCTGTTAATATTGGTTATGGTCTGAACAAACCTGTTAAACGGAATGCATATCCATCTCCCAGTCAGAACAAAAAAAAACAACAACGTAGGAACAAACGGTCCATGCAGAGACGGAGATTACCCCCGTATAGGGAACCAAACCAGTCTTTCAACAAAGGTAGTGAAGTGAACGCGGGCTCTCTGTTGAATTTGAGTTCAGCAGGCCTTTGCCATGCAAGGAACATGTCTTAGCTCCAGCAAGAACTTAAAGAATTGACTTCCTCCCATTTGCAGAGAAAATGGATATCACCGTTAAGGAAAACTCGCAGCTTGGCAGGAAAAGACAGCCTAACCGTCTCTCTTTCAAAAAACAACGTAGAAACAAATGGTCCATGAAGAGATGGGGACTACCCCCTGTATAGGGGACCGGATCCAGTCTTTTAGTGTGGATATTGAAATGGAGGTGGTTTCTCCACTGAATCCGAGTGCAACAGGCCTTTGCCATTCAGGGAACATTTCCTGGCTCCAGCGAGGATAGAAAAGAATTGGCTTCATAAGAACATAAGAAATTGCCATACTGGGTCAGACCAAGGGTCCATCAAGCCCAGCATCCTGTTTCCAACAGTGGCCAATCCAGGCCATAAGAACCTGGCAAGTACCCAAAACCTATTCCATGTTCCTCCCTTTTACAGAAAAAGTGGACAGCACCGTTATGTTGGACTTGAAGCTTGGCAGGAAAAAGGAGCGCAAATGGTATCCCCCTCTTGTGTAGCTCAGTACATGCAGGAGACAAGGCTTTACGTTGTGCTGACACTGTTGCAGAAAAATCATGGAACAGCAGGAGCTGGTGCCCCTGATATTCCACCCCAGAGTGCTGCCAAAAGGCTCGCATGAGCTGGATTTTTGTATGACCAGTTTAAAATTCTGGCCATCACGAGCCGTGGTTTACTTGCAGTGTCTCTGGGCGGCCCCATCCTGTGTACCCTTTCACATCGTAAGCGGCCCGAAGTTAGTCAGACCCAGATGATTCGGTAGCCGAGTTTCAATAAGATCATACAATTCTTGGTCTGGTATAGATTCTGGGAGGCCGATTACTTTAATGTTATTCCGCCGGTTTCTAGTCTCTTGATCATCTAGGCGGTCTAGCAATGAGGTATTTTGCGCAGATAGAGCTTGTACTTGCCTTTCCACATTGTGCAGCCGGTCTTCCTGGGCAGACAATCTGTGCTCTGCTTCATCCAGCCTTTTAGCCTGCCCCTCTACAGCGTTTTTAACCTCTTCCATAGAATCTTGAAGGGAAGTTTGAATTTTTAAAACTCTGGCCTCTAAAGCCTCAGCGAACCTGGCTGATATCTTTAACAGGGCCTCCTCCGAGACCTCTGCCACTGGAGCTGCGCGATCCCCCGCAGTCACGGCCGCTATCTTGGCCACGTTAGCCTGGTGAGTGTGAGAGGTGCGCGCCGATCTCTGTCTCATCCCGGGCCCCAGAGCCCTCATTTTCGCCACAGATTGCGGCAAATCAATAGCCCCAAGTGTCCTCTAGATCCTCAGCACAAAAAAAGGGGGCAGAGGAAAAGAATGCGCAAGGATGGCGGCCGATTAAAGAGGAAGGAACCCGGAATTGACTCACTTATGCTGTGGAGGAAGTCTCGCCGCTTTTCTGCTCATATCCGGCCAGTACCTGCTCGGTTTCGTCTCAAACTTTGGTGATTCAGTAGCCCCCAAAGCCATCCACATCCTCAGATGAAAAACATAGTTTAAAAAAAATGTTTTAAGAGGGATGGAGGCCGATGGTGGGGGAGAGGGACTGGAGCTCTTTGCGATCCTGCCGCCCCCAGTGTTGTCATCCCTGAAGTCCCCAGAATTTCTTAAACTATGATACTCAGGTGCTGCAATTTAGTAAATCCAGCAAAGATTTTCCTTGTGTAAAATGGCTCCTCCATTTCATTTTTGCCATAGCTTAGTAAATAGACCACAATATGTGTTATTAGCCACCAAAGAATCAACAAGTCCTAACTTCACTATAGCTTCCCAGATGATGAGAATCAATTTGAGACAAAAAAACTAAAATATTTAGAAAACAATGTACTAAAACTGTGTTAATGATGCCTGTGTACAAAACTGAGTAATTTTTGAATGCATGTTAAACATTTTGGAATAGATAACCAAACTGCTTACAATTTTGGCAAACACCATAGATACCATAGTTTTTATTCAACCTGGGTTTGCCAAAATTACCAAAATAAAATACACAGGTAGTTTTGATTTGGGTAGTTTAGATTATTCAAAACTTACGGGCGGATTTTCAAAGCCCTGCTCGCGTAAATCCGCCCGGATTTATGCGAGCAGGGCCTTGCGCACCGGCGCGCCTATTTTCCAAAGGCCGCCGGCGCGCGCAGAACCCCGGGACGCACGTAGGTCCCGGGGTTTTTGGACGGGGCATGTCAGGGGCGGGGCCGAACGACGCGGCATTTTGGGGGCGGGACGCGGTGTTTCGGGGGCGGGCCTGGGGGCGTGGTTTTGGGCTGGGGCATTCCGGAGGCGTGGCCGCACCCTCTGGAACCGCCCCCGGGTCGGGTCTCGGCGCGCCAGCAGCCCGCTGGCGCGCGTGGATTTACATCTCCCTTCGGGAGGCGTAAATCCATGGATAAAGGTAGGGGAGGGGTTTAGATAGGGCCGGGGAGGTGGGTTAGGTAGAGGAAGGGAGGGGAAGGTGAGGGGAGGGCGAAAGAGAGTTCCCTCCGAGGCCGCTCCGATTTCGGAGCGGCCTCGAAGGGAACGGAGGCAGGCTGCGCGGCTCGGCGCGCGCCGGCTGCCCAAAATCGGCAGCCTTGCGCGCGCCGATCCAGGATTTTACAGGATATGCGTGGCTATGCGCGTATCTTATAAAATTCAGCGTACTTTTGTTTGCGCCTGCTGCGCAAACAAAAGTACGCGATCGCGCAGTTTTTAAAAATCTACCCCTAACTGTGTAAAGTTTCCTTTATTAAAAGTGCCTCCCTTGTTCAAACTCTGCCTTGGGTACACTTACAACGATATGTGGGTAAAAGTACCCATGTTGCTGACATACACATGTTCTGTTCAATACAATTCAATTCAATTCAATCAATGCTATTTATTATTTAATTGATCACATATCTTGCAAGGTTGTAAATCAAAGCAATGAACAAATAAAATCAATGAAGTCACATAAAATAATAAAATAAAAACATAAAACAAATAAAAAATAATAAAACACAAATATTACAATCTAACTCATAGTAAAACAATACTATATAGAATAGAACAGCAAATAACTAAATGTTAAAAAATTCCAATTTTTACTAGTAATTATTGGTAAACTGATACTATATAAAAAGACTTATAATGCTAAACAAGCATAAACTCATCTAAAAAAAAAAAACATAATAAAAGAATACCTCATGACCTAAATTCTAAAATCAAATAAAACGTCATTTAAAACACATCTCCATGATTAGAATAAAGCATATAGTAGAATATGTCATAGAAAATCTGAAAAAGCTTGTAAATTAAATTACTTGTTAAAACAGTGGACAATAATCAAAAACCCCATTGATTTGTGTACAATAGCATCATACCTGCAGAAAGGCCTTTGATTATGATTATTACCCTTTTAATGTATTTGCTAAAAATAGAGATTATGAACTAAAGGGGTGCAACATATAACACCTACTAATGAGGCTAAGCTAAAAATAATTTTGTTGCATTAAATTAAACCCAACTTTATACGCTCAATAGTTAAAAGACAAAGCAATAAGCCCATTGAAGGCAATATTCAAAGCTATTTAGCCAGGTAAATTGGCCTACCTAAAAATAACCCTTTTTTTCCTGTGAAACGTATGTTCAAACTTCCATGATGTTTGTACATTTGGCTAGGATAAAAAGAGGTGTTCCCATGGGCAAAATTAAGTCAGGGGAGTAAAACAACTTGCATACATTGAATTTTCAAAAGTATGCATACTATTTTGGTCCAGTTAATTGTCTGTACAAATAGCAGGTGCAAATGAAAGTGACATGGATATGTAGGAGAAAACATTTCACTTTGGGGTGTCATTTTATAGCAGGGGGGAGAATGTAAGGATTAAATTAATTTCATGTTTATTTTGGTTTGATTTATTTCTTGAACAGAAATAAATATTGCATTAAAAAAAACCAAACAAACAAGACACACACCACACTGCCCCATAGCCTCTCCACTGCCCCCTTGCCATGTTATCTCTTCATAGCTCTCCAACAATGAAAGTAGCAGGAGCAATCATCAATTACTCATGTACAGCTAACTCTGTTTTAAAAATGGGGCGGATTTCAGGACCAGCTAGCACCAAATTGTTTTGCAGCCATAAAGTAATACAGCTATAAAACAATGCAGAGACCAGACCAGCCTAATTTTTAAAGCAGAATCAGCAGAAAAGGAACGATAGTGGATTTCTTCTTCCCCTTTCAACTTTGGAGACACACAGAAGGGTAGGCTGCAGGTGGAGTAGGCTGCAGGTGGAGTTGTCTGTGTTGTAAAAACTTCTTGTCTTATAGTATGCACTGCTTGCTAATAGCAATAATATGTGAATGAAAATCTCCAAAAATATGGGGTTTTCAGAGGCAATGGGGATTTGTTTTATTTGAAATGAACTGAAGCAAAAATAGGCTTTTTCAGTTTGGATTGTACATTTATTGTACATTTATTTCAAATGAATACACATCTCTAGTATATGATTCCTTTTAGCATGTATGCTTGGTGGCTGCTAATTTTCAAAAAGAAACAACACAGTGGGGCAGATTTTCAAAGGGTTACGTGTGTTATCCCCAAAAAGCTGCCCCTGCCTGCGGCTGTGCGCGCCGAGCCTATCTTGCATAGGCTCGGTGGCACGCACAAGCCCCGGGACGCACGTATGTCTCGGGGCTTCGAAAAGGGGCGGGAAAGGGGCGGGTCCAGGGGTGTGGTGGCAGTCCAGGGGCATGGCGGAGGTTCGGGGTGGTCCAGGGGGCAGTCCCGACTCCTCTGGCACAGCGGCCTGTGCCGGGGGATGGTGAGCCGGTGCGGGCAAGTTAAGCCTGCCTCGGGCAGGCATAACTTCGGAAATAAAAGGTAGGGGGGATTTAGTTAGGGCTGGGGGGTGGGCTAGATAGGGGAAGGAAGGGGAAGGTGGGGGGGATCGCAAAATAAGTTTACTCCAAGGCCGCTCCGAAATCGGAGCGGCCTTGGAGGGAACTGGGAAAGCTGCGCATGCATGTTATTAAATCGGGCATAGATTTGTTCGCGCCAGGTTGTGCCAGGTTGCAAACAAATCTATGCCTAGGTTGTTCGCGCCAGGCAGCGATTTTATAACATGTGCGCGCTGCCGCATGCATGTTATAAAATCCGGGGTCGGTGCGCGCAAGGGGGTGCACACTTGCGCACCTTGCGTGCGCCGAGCCCTAGAGCATGCCCGATGGCTTTCCCCGTTCCCTCCAAGGCCGCTCCGAAATCGGAGCGGCCTTGAAGGGAACTTTTTTTTGGTCCCCCCCCCACCTTTCCCTCCCTTCCCCTATCTAACCCACCCCCCAGCCCTACCTAAATCCCCCTCCCCACCTTGTTTTGTAGAGTTTTGCCTGCCTCTGGCAGGCGGAACTTGCGCGCACCGACTCACTGACTTTATTTTTTTTTAAACTTACATCTGGTCCCTAGCAGAAGTAAAGATACTCGACACTAGACCTGGGTGCGCACTCAGGCGCGTAAAAAGATATGTGCTCATCTCTCATCCTGCCCCGGAGCACCCTTCCCCTGCCCAGACCACGCCTTACCCAGCCACTTTTTGAGATCAAATGAGATATGTGTGCCTCAGGAGATACGCGCCTATATAGCCACACTCTGCGTGCACTAGCCCGATATAGGCACGTATCTCCCGATTTTGGTGAATGCCAGGCTTTTTTCACCTTTTATGGTATTTACTAATTTGCAGTAAGTTTACCACAGGTATATTACCCAAATACATTTACCTACACATTGCTTACCTCCTCTTTGCCGTAGCATCCAGATGTTATATCTCTGGTAGGTGGAGCTATTCCATTGTTATACTGTAATGCTGCCTACTGCTGTCATTAGGAATTCAGTGCTGGAGCAAGGAGGAAGTAAGTGCATACCTCCCACTACCAGTGGAGTAGGCAAGTAGTCCTAATGGGATGGGAGATGAGTGGGAGTAGGAGACCTCTTCTGGTTCTGATTGAGATGCTAGGGTGATAAGAGGAATGTTCAGAGGTTCAGCAGACCTTTTTTATTTTGATTGGAATGCTAGTAGGAAGAAGTCTAGGCAGATATTCTTTGGGATGCTAGGATGGAAGGTGGGGGAATCATGCCTTGTGATGGGGGTCTTGGTTGACAATCTTTGGGATGCCAGCGGGAGAAGAAAAGCATAGGGATAGGGAGCAGGGGGACCTTACAAAACATCTAGGGGCATGAAAATAGCTGATTAGCTTTAAGCCTGTTATTTCTGCACTCCAATTTAGCTCGTCAAACTCACAAGGTCATTTTTCAATTCACATTAGGGCCCTAACACATGCGATAAATATCACAATGCACGTTAGTAGGCAAGTGGGAGGAGTTGATGGAAATCAGGGTCTACTAGCTTGGAATGCGGTAGAGTAACACGGGATTTAACGTCAGATATAACTACACCTTTTTTCTGTGTGTTCTACCCGCGTTAGTGGGGATAATATTTTTATTGCCAGGGAGAGAGAGAGAGCAAGCACTTTAATAGGGTGCATAGGATTCAATGCAATCTCTGCTAGCTAGAGACTGCATTGTGCAAATGAACTCCTTTTGTTGTACCTTTCATTGTTTCAAATGATATAAATTCTTCAGTCATATCAAATTTGCATATAATTCCTCTGACTGCGTATGTAACACTACAAGACTAGCCTCTGTTCCTGCTCCTCCATAAGGTTACATGGGTGTGGACACTGTTTCTGCTCCTCTGTAAGGCCAAGTAGGCCCAGATGCTGTTCCTGCTCCTCTTTCAGAGTGCATGAGCTCCTGCACCTCTCAACCATGTGGGCCTAGCCAATGCTGCTCTGCCACCTGCGGGACCCATGCCTCCTGCTCCTCCCAGCAGTATGCCTGGACTTCCTTCTTCCTGCCTGTGTGGGCCCACTGCATACTTCCTCTTCCAGCCCCTGTGAGTGGGAAGGAAAAAGCCCAATCACCGTGGTCTGGCCATCAAGAAAAGTCGGAGTGCTGGTTCTATATATGAATAGGGCTGGTGGAAGCACAAGGCTGCTACCTTCAAACCTGTGCCACTCTATGTGTCTGCTTAGTTTGCCTAATGCTTCCACTAGTCTTGGCTGCTTGTATTTCAAAAGCAGGAAAAGAGTGAATGAGAGTGGGGAGTGTGTGAGAGGGAGCAAGCATGTGTGAATGATTGAGCATGTGTATGAGATTGAGCAAGTATGAGTAACGGAAAAAATTAGGCGTGAGTGACTGAGCATGTACGTGTGATTGAACATGTGTGAATGACTGAGTTTATGTATTGGATAGAGCAGATGTGACTGAGGAAAAAAGCAGATGGGAATGAGCATTTGTGTGCAATTCAGAATGGATGAATGATTGAATATGTGTATTGGACTGAGCATGGGTGAGTGAGGGAGAAAGCGGGTATGAGTGATTGAGCATATGTGTGTGATTGAGTATGAGTGAGAGAGAGCATGTGTTTGATTGAGCAGGTATGAGTGGTTTAGCATGTGTGAATGAAGGAGAAAGCATCTGGGTGTGTGATTCAGCACATGTGAGCGAGACAGTGTGTTGTGATGGCTGGCCGCAGCACCATCAGGCCAGCCACACTTATCCCCGAGCCGGTCCAGCCCTTTCCTGTGCCCTAGAGCCACCACTGCCGCTTCCTTTCCGTGCGACTAGGAGCCGGTACTGTCGCCGCTGTGCCGCCTGTCTCAGATCCTCTTAGGCGTGCTTGTGCAGCTCATGGCAACATTTAAAGGGGCCGCTTCAGGAAAGCTTCCCGCGGCCTTGGATGTCCACATCAGCTGGAAAATCCTATTTAAGTCAGCCCCTGCTGCCCAAACCTTGCCTTGGCAACCGATCGTACTCTCCACAGTCAGCAAGTTGCTCTGCGTGCTCCAGCTCCTGTTCCTGCTCTCCATGTTCCAGCTCCTGTTACTACAGGCCTTCTTACAGGAGCCATGCCTTCGTCACCCGGATCCCACTCGTCTGTTCATCGTGGAGGTTGACACTTCCGCCATCACAGTTGGAGCAGTCCTAGGCCATCTCTCCCCTAAAGGAACCTTCCATCCCTGTTCTTATTTCTTGTGGAAGTTCACTCCTGCGGAATGGAATTATGGCATCGGGGATAAAGATCTCCTGGCCATAAAGTTGGCCTTCGAGGAATGCCATCAATGGCTAGCAGGGGCACAACACACTATTACAGTCTACACTGACCACAAAAACTTAGAGCACCTTTGTCATGCCTAGCGATTGAACACCCGTCAGGCTTGCTGGTCCCTGTTTTTCTGCCATTTTGACTTTGTGATAAAGTATAGACTGGCCACAAACAACATCAGGGCAATGCCCTTTCATAGACCTTAAAGCTCACGGAGAACCCGGATCTCCCTGGATATGTGATTGACCCTGCATGGATTTTACTGGCCACTTTGCACACTGTTCCTACCAGAAAAATAGTGGTTCCTTCTAGGCTTTGACAACACATGCTGGAGTGGTCCCATGATTCTCGAGTAGGGGGTCACCCATGCTGGGCCCGAAACCTCGCATTACTTAAGCAATACTATTGGTGGCCTCAGATGGACCGAGACATGAAGGCCTATGTGGAGTCGTGCCCCACCTGTGCTCGACAAAAGCCCTTAGTGGGGTGACCTTGGGGGCTGTTACAGCCGCTACCAGCCCCCAAGGAACCTTGGACACACCTGTCTACCGACTTTGTGCTAGACCTCCCTTTCTCTAGCATCAACCACATCATTTGAGTCATCCTTGACCGCTTTTCCAAAATGGCTCATTTCACTGCACTTCCAGCCTTACCATCTACCCTGGAGCTGGCCAAGCTATTCACCACGCACATTTTTCGTCTTCATGGGCTGCCACGCCACATCACCTCAGACTGAGGCATCCACGTTACTTCCAAGTATTGGCAGGCCCTCTGCCACAAGTTTAATTCTCGGCTTACCACCCCCAGGTGAATGGACAAGTAGAACATATGAATCGGACCCTTAAAACCTTTCTCCGAGCATTCGTAAATGAAAGACAAGACAATTGGGCCGCTCTCCTTCCCTGCGCAGAGTTTTCACACAATTCCCACATTAACATGGCCACTGGTTCTTCTCCTTTCTTTTTAGTATATGGGAGACAACCACTTCCACCACTTCCTCTACCCTTGGTCGTCCCTTCACCGGCAGCCCAACCGACAGTGCAGGAGCTTCACGACCTTTGGACCCGGACCGAAGGCATGATTCAAAAGGCAGCTCAGAGAGAAAAGAATTTCACGGATACACATCAGCACCTTGCGCCTCAGTTTAGACCAGGGGATAAGGTCTGGCTAAGCATTTGTAACATCCACCTTCCATGAGGTTAGCGCCTCATTAAATCGAACCATTCTCCATCCTGCACCAGATTGGCCCTGTCACTTACCAATTCTGGCTCCCCATGACCTTAAGGATCCAAGATATTTTCCATGTCTCTCTTCTCAAACCAGTGGACTGGCCCACCAGGAGAACCCTGACTCCTCAGAAGGTATCTTCTGATGAAAATCAGGTATACCAAGTGAAAGAAGCATTGGAAGTTCGCCTCTTTCCCCCCCTGCTATAAAGGCAGAGAGCAATAATGGAGTTGCATCAAAAGTATGAAGGCTTATTGGTTAAGGGTAGTAACCACTACACCAGCAAGTTACCCCCATGCCCTCTTTTTTTCATTTCCATCCTCTAGCCTTTAGGGATCAACAGTGTTAATCCCAAGCCCCTTTGAAATCTTTCACCATTTTTATCTTTACCACCTCCTCTAGAAGGGCATTCCAGTTATCCACCCCCCTTCTCCATGAAGAAATATTTCCTGACATTGGTTCTGAGTCATCCTCCCTGGAGTTTCATTACATGATGTCACACTTGATGACACTTTGCCTCTCTCATGCTGCCTAAACCGTAATATTACAGTTCTTACCCATCTGAAGGTGTTCCAAGGGCAGGGAATAGGCATTTCTGGAAGGAACAAAGTTAGCCAATTAGGTTATCCAGTTAAATCTGGTTGTGCTGTAGGGCAGGTCTAAATTTAGCCGGATATACCTATCCAGCTTTTAAGATAGCTGGGTATATTCAGTGACGCTGCCACACTACTGAATATCCCAGTTAAGTTAACTGGAGAGGTATATCTGGCTAACTTGACTAGCCACTCAGCGGCTAAATATGGACCCCATAGTGGTTTATGACTTATCTGGATAAGTGCCACTACTTAGCTGGATAAGTCTTAATTTGCCTGGATAAGTGCGAAATTCAAGACTTAGCCGGAGATGTTGGAATTTATCCAGATAAATAGTATGAAATTGCAATACTTGTGTATTTTTACATTTAACTTTAAAAATATACATGTGGAGATTTTTCCTGCTTAATATTCAAGCATTTACACACACACACACCCCACCGTAAGTCGTATTTTATGTGTGTAAATCAGGAGATTTCTAACCTGCATGTGGCAATGAAATGATCAGTTTTACCAATTAGTCTACCTACTGGATCGTTGGCCTCAACTCCCCCCATTTTGCCCAAACCCTGCACCTAGTAAGTATGTATTTCACGTTTTAGGTGTTTACTATTAGTTACGCCAGATATAGAACAGGTGTAAATAAACTCGAGTACGCTGCCAAATCTACATGCATAAATTGCATATAAAATAGCAACTTACTAGTGTAACTGTTTGGCCCGCCTCTTTTTTACATATCCAAATTTACTTGTGGACCCTTACCTATGCATGTATTTACACAAATACTCAAAGCCCACACAGGATGTAAATAATTGCAGAATTAATTAAACAAGCTGTTCTTTGTAAATAATCTCAGAATTAATTGAATAAGCTGTTCTATATTGTCTATGATTGTCCGCTATTATCAATCAGAGACCAAGAAAATGTGGCAGAAAACTACATACATATGTTGCTTGTACATATTACAACCTATGAACTCGAGATATAGACTTGGAACAATGCAAGTATATAGAAGAACATTAGCAGCAAATTTAGCATAGGAGTGAAGTTCATCCAGATAAGGTATATGCAGAACTCACTTATCTGGCGACACTACTCCAAGAAGTAAAGGGAAGGAAAGAGTTCAATTGTAGCAAATGGCATGCAAAAGGATGAAAACTGGGTAAACTAGATGAGCACTATGGTCATTATCTGCCATTATATGCTATGCTTCAACGTTTTATGTGCTTTTACAATATTGTGCTTTTTAAAAGTTTTAAAATGATAAACCTTTTAAAAGATATAAGATTTGCAGATAAATAAAGACTGGTAATGAGAGATTTTTCCATTGGTAATCTGCTATCTATGTTCCTTACAAGTGAGAATTTTCAGGTTTCACTGTCTGGGTTAATTGTTTAATGCTTTTAGTTAGAATTAAACTTTGCACCTGCACTGACAGTGATAAATTAAATGTGCTCCTTTTCCAATACTGTTGCCCTCCATAAGTAGAGACCAAGAAGTATACCTCCCTTCCTTCCCAGCATTTGAGAAATCTGTGCTACAATTGAGTGTAAACCAGCATAATTTGTCACTAGAGCTAGCGCCAATTAAATTGATTGCGTTGGACTGAACTTTAGGACCTCTAATGCAAGCACTAAGGGAAAAATAGGCTTTTTTTCTGCCCGTTTCCCCATGTGGCATTTAGACGTAGCTCAACAGTGGAAGGCTTTCAAGGTTCAAAAGGGTTTTATTTTCAAAAGGAATGGACATTGATCAGTTGTATTTAAAAGCAAAGATAATTCCATAGCTTGAAGGCTGGATTTGTGTTTAAGGTCTACATCTTTCTTTAACCTTGGAGGGGGCCAGTATAACATAAAAGCAACAAAGAGATTAAGATTACAAAGGGTTTGCAAGTGTAAGTGATGCAGTGGTATTCTTCAAATACAACATAGTCTAGATTCACCACTGTGACTCAGGTCAGCTTTTGATCTGTTGGTTTTACACTTGTAAAAACAACTTGTGATTATTTGTCACAGTAGTGTCATCTTGGGAAGTGATTGGGTAAGAAATACTCTGGTCATAAACCTACTCACACTGCTGGAGAGTTCAACTTTACATTCTTAAAGCTGATTGAAAAGTAAACACTTTAAAGGTCAGTATGGCAGAGACAAAAAGACAACTCTATCTCTTGTCAGCCTAGCACAGCACACAAGAATGATAGCAGCTGCATAACACTGCCTTAATCTGAAATCAAGAAGCACATCCTAAGTGACTCTAGATGTCCAATAGACTGTAAGGGAAAGTCAGCAGAAATCCCATTTAATTAGTCTGCAGTCCACATATTTCCCTGAATTATGCCATAAAAGTAATACTAAAGATGAACTTCCAAAAATTGCCCTACTAGTTTCCTAAATTATTTCACTACCATTTGTTTTTTGTGTCAACTAATGCATCCTTGAGTAGTTATATAAAACTGAATACTAGTATCTGGACAACATAATAATATAGTCGATGTCAACAGATATCAGCAAATCCTATCTGTCTAGTTTCTCCTGCTAAAACTACTTTAGCACTGGTCATTGCCATTTCTTGCCCTAACCATCACTGTCTGCACTAGCAGAGATCTCCCAGCTGTCATCTTTGCCAGTTTGACTGCCTATATATCAAAATATAGTTAGGCTATCTAGTCACAACTGTGGACTCTTGTTCATTAATTTTATGGCTGACTATTGAAATAATACAATTTCTCAGATATTCAAACTCAGATTATCAGTTCTCCAATCAAACTCATAATAAAAGTTATTTCGCCATGATGGGTTCTGTTGTACAGTATGTAAATCTTTTATATAAATAAAACACAAAGCTTTCAAAAATTCTATAAATCCAATAGGCCACAACAGAAGCAAAGTTCCTACGTTCTTCATATCAAGATAGCACAGTAGTAAAACTAATATATTAGACCCAGAATCAATTGTTGTTGTCTAACTTTAAGGACAAACAAAAACAGAATAATAATTTAAAAAACACTATATCTTCCATAGATATCTTTTAAAGCCACAAGAAAAAAAGTCTATATTTTTCATGTACACAAAAAAATGCATCACTTTTTCTCATAGAAATCCAGATAAATTTGCAAGTATATTCTAAAAGAAAGCATATGTAAGGTCAGTCTCAAGATTCCTTCTGCTAAAAAATGAGCACCTCCTATAACCATACTCTCATGTGCCCCAGGAATGCAGAGCACAAGTGAATTAGATCCGTTCTCTTGTTTTGAACCTGCTCAGACCAATCCTTAATTCCTTTCATTTTAGTGCACTTTTCAGCAACAAAGGAAGTGGTCCTGAGCAGCTCTGTGTTGGCAAGAACAGCTAATGCTAACTAATAGCTACTGTAGTACAGCCATGGTCAGTGACTGAGTGGCCAAAATTCAGTGCCACTTAGCTGGATAAGTGGCGATTCATCTGGCTAAATGGCAACAGCTGAATATCCAGCTCCATTCAGTGGTTGACACATAGCCAAGTAAGTACTTATCTGGCCAAGTGGTGAGTGGGAAATAGGCATTTAGGAGCAGAATAACGTATCTGGTTAAATTAGCCAGATAAGTGTAGATACTTGGATTCACCCAGTTAAATTAACTGGGTAAGTTACACCTACTCAATTGCATGTATAAAGTTAGCAACTAATACCACAATTATTGCATTTCCTACCTGTAACCACTGGGGGGAGAGGGAGAGAGAGAGAACCTCTAAAGCCCTTGTAGTAGTTAGCTATTTATGCTACTATAGGAGGCCCACCTAGTAACTCGAGGTGAGGTTTAGGTAGTAGCGTAGGGGTTAGCGGCCACTTTGACATGCAGAGTGAGATGTATGAACAGAACAGTACACTCTTGTGAAGATTTGATTTCCTTTGGACGCTCTACCTGGGTAACATCAAGCTAGTTTGAGAGAACATTGTACAAATCTCATCGTTGTGTGAGTTTCCTCACTCCAAAGGACATCAAATCTTTACAAAAGTGTACTGTTCTATTCGTACATCTCACTCTGCATATCAAAGTGGCTTTTAACCCCTACACTACTACCTAAACCTCACCTCGAGTAACTAGGTGGGCCTCCTATAGTAGCATAAATAACTGCTTACGATGTTGCCACACCCAGCTGCTCTCTCTCTCTCTCTCTTTCCCTCCCTCTCCTCTCCCATCTCAGGCCCTTCCCCCAAACCTCCGCCCCAACCTAAAAATGCCCAAAGCACAATTTGCAAAAAAATCACAACTTGCATTACGGGCATATCGCACAGCTTAATGCCAAAGAAAAAGGTGTCGTTATTTTCAGGATTTAAAACTGTGTGATATCGTGCATTATAGCTTCACAAAGCCAGCCCACTTTTACAAAGATCCCGCCCTGACTCTTCCCCTTTTAAAAATTAGCATCGCACCATGCGTTATGGTGCTTTTTGAATGCATTAAAGCATTTTTTACATGCGAAAACGCCATAACATGAGTTGGAAAATAACCCCCTTAGCCAGTTAAAAACCTCCAGGATTTTTAAGTGAAGTGAATTAATTTGTATACAAAGAGAAGAAGAAATATGTTGAATGAAGATGTTTTTATGTCTCTTGTTATTTCACAGAATAAAGCAGAGACCAAAATACTTAATTCTCCATATTCTTAAAGTAAGATAAATAGCTGCTGGGTTAGTTGGGCACAGGGAAGCAGAGATAAGATTGTAGGCCAGGCAAACCAGCATTTCAAAGTTAGCTTACTTTTTTCTTAAGATTTAAACAAACTACTAGAAACAAAATATACTAACCATTTTAAAAAATACTGTAAGAAAAAAAAGCTGTTAAATAGGTAAAATAAAAAACAGAAGTAATAATAAAAAAACAGAAGTAATAATTTATCCTTTAGCCTAATACAAAAATATTGTCAATCAAATGGAACCCAACAACGATAGGAATGCAATTTTCTTATCTGTTTTGCCACTAATCTATCTTATTTAACAAAGATTTTCCACAGATGATGCTCAGGGTCAAATCTGTAAGATATTGAATAATTTCCATAGTAGCACAATTTATAAGAGTCTGATCTACTTGTGAATCATTGAAATCCCAAAACCAAGGACTTAAGGAACTCTTTTGGAAGAATAGACCAAAGTTATACCGGAGATTTGGAGAAGCCCAGTGAGGAAAGAGTTCCCCTTTGCACAAGTTTAAAAGTTAGATGGGAGAGCTTGGGAGGAGGCAGTGGCGTCCTTAAAGTATTTGGCACCTGAGGTGGACACTTCTTTTGGCACCTCCATATATAACCTTAAAATACACAGAAAAATATAATATGCATCCCTCAGTTGCCCTGGTTATTTCCCACCCTTTCCCAATTCCCAGTCCACTCCCTCCCTGCCCCCTGATTCCAACATCTTTATGCCAGGAATGGTTGTCTGCCCCTCCTAAACTAACCTGGACTGGTTGGCTGACGAGCAGGGGGAGGTCCCCTGGGTGGCTGAAGATCAGGGAGAGAGGGTGGAAACATTCCTCATGTCTCCCCAATCTCATCCAAGCCACACTGGGGGCGATGAGGTCTGCAAAGACAGCAACCCTTGGGTTTAGCCAACCAACATTTTTTATTCTTACTGCAGCATTACCCTGTCACATCCTTCCAACAGCCCTGCTCTGATTTCCTAGCAAGATGCATTGTGCATGAATTTGGATGGGATTTAGTATGGGAATGGGAATCTCAACAAGGATTATCTACCAACTTCCATGCAAATGCACAAATGTGTAGCATTTCCGATATAGACCCCAGGGTGAATGCATTAGACGTGTTTGATTAAATACATCTTAGAATAAAAAGTAAATAAGAAAATAAGAAGAGACACATATGGTGACTCACCTTCCAAAACCAATATAAAATCCTAGTGTCATTGTTGCGCTGGGATGAGTGGAGTGTGCCCTTGGACCTCGGCGATCCGGGAGAGGAGCTCCAAGGAAGCGCTGAAGGAGGTGAGATGGAGCCTCATCTGGGCGGAGACTGGAAGCCCAGGCCCCTGCTGACCTGCATGGCCTCCGGGAGGCCAACCACGCAAGGTTGGTCTCTGAGTAGTCCTCCGACCACTCCAAGCCCTTTTGGACCTGCCGCTGGGTAACGGCAGAGGCGGCAGGCCGGTCAAGAGGCAGAGGCAGATGAAGGCCACAGGCACTGGACAGACAGGTGCTGATGAAGACGAAGACTCTGGAGCTGACGAAGACAAAGACTCAGGTACTGGAGTCAAGGCAAGGAAAAGCATGGCACGGCAAGGCATGGCATGGCAATGCAAGGCAAGCTAAAATCAGGCAAGTAAAAGTCCGGAACTTCCAAGAGAGTGCAAGACCTCCCACCGCTCACGGACACTCAGCAAAGAGCAGCACAGAAGTGCAGGATGGACGACAGCCCCTCAGGAAGTCCAGGCCCAGCCAGGCTGGTCGCAGATCACACTGTCCCCTACGCACCCTACAAAGCCGGCCAGCTGGTCGTGGACCACAAGGGGAGTGGGGCAAGCCCAGCAAAAGGGGAAGACATCTGGACTCATGGACATCAGGACAGACAGGCAGACATCAAGACACGGAGGACACTGGAACATCAGGAACATGGTTGTTGTCTGACGAGGGATGTGGAGAATCCTCAGCGATGATGGATGGAGCTATTCCACAGAGTGCCCTACACACCCCAGCCGGGATGGTTGTGGACCACTTGGACTACTGCATGCCCTACACAGCCCAGCCGGGCTGGTCACGGACCACGCAGGGGCGGAACAAGCAGAGCCTCAGAGACATCTGAAAACATGGCAGACGACAGGAACATCTGGACACATCAGGAACAGCAGAGACATCAACAAAAACCAGGAACATCTGGAATGGAGCACACATCAGGAACATAGATAACGAGGGATCCCATGAAGACAAGGAGATGCCAGGCAGGAGTAGGAAGCGAGGAGTGCCTGTGTGGCAGGAGCTGCCCCCGGACTTTCCAGCATGGATAGGGCCGCCGCCGACATCTTTCGCGGCATGGAGCTGCAGCCTGCCTCTCTTCTTCAACGCAGCAGGGAGCTGTGGACTTCAGCCTCCTTGGTGGCATGGGGCCTCCGGGGTCGCCATCTCTCAGCAGGCTTGGAGGCCTGCTCTGCAGCGGCATGGATGAGGCGATCATTCCACCTCCGGCTACACCCCTAGAGGCGAAGCTGCACCTCTCTTCTTTATTTAAAAGACCCATGGCCGATCTCCCCCGGGCCCCACCTTTGGACACCTCCCTGGGTGTCTCCAGCTGAGCGCTATATTAGGGCTCCTCCATCACTTCTTCCTTGCCTTGGCAAGGGGATAGTCCTCTTCTAGGCTGGGGAAAGGGGAAAGGGGAAAGGGGAAAGGGGGGAGAGAGAGAGAGAGAGAGAGAGAGAGAGAGAGAGAGAGAGAGAGAGAGAGAGCCTCTGGGGGTTGCACCATACTAAGCAGCTATTTATGCTATTATAGGAGGCCCACCTAGTAACTCGAGGTGAGGTTTAGGTAGTAGTGTAGGGATTAGGGGCCACTTTTACATGCAGAGTGAGAAGTACAAACAGAACAGTACAGTCTTGTGAAGATCTGATGTCCTTCGGAGTGAGGAAACTCAGACAACGATGAGATTTGTACAATGTTCTCTCATCCTAGCTTGCTGTTACCCAGAGAGTCCATCAAGCTAGGTTGAGAGAACATTGTACAAATCTCATCGTTGTGTGAAAACAGAATTTGCAAAAACAATCACAATTTGTGTTATGGGCACATCACATAGCTTAACGTTAATGAAAAAAGAACAGTTATTTTCTGCATTAAAACTGTGTGATATCATGCGCTATGACTTCACAAAGCCAGCCCACTTTTACAAAATTCCCACCCCAATCCCTCCCCTTTTAAAAATTTGCATCGCACCTAAACCTCACCTCGAGTTACTAGGTGGGCCTCCTACAGTAGCATAAATAGCTAACTACTACAAGAGCCTTATAGATTGTCAGTCTCTCTCTCTCTCTCTCATGAGCAGAAAGGAAAATGCAATTATGTAGGTATTACCATAAAGTGTGAAAAGTTAACACACTTTGCAGTAATACCTATGCAAAGCACTAAGGCAGGGATGGCAAACTCCAGTCCTCAAGGGCCACAAACAGGCCAGGTTTTCAGGATGAACACACATGAGAAAGATTTGCATCTAATGGAGGCAGTGCATAGAGATCTTTCTCAAGCATATTCATTGTGGATATTCTGAAAACCTGGCCTGTTTGCAGGCCTCAAGGACTAGAGTTCACCATCCCTGCACTAAGGTAACACACATTGCATTAAATAGGCTATTACCATATCACTTGTGATATTTGCTGCTTTTTGATAAATCTAGGCCTTAGCTGGCTAAGTAGTGCTTTAAGACATCCAGCTAAGTAGCACATTTTTTAGACTTATCCAGCTATTTTACATACCCAGATAAGTCTGAAAAGTGCTACTTAGTGTTTATCAGTGTTTATCAGATTTATCTAGCTAAATTGCACCTACTGCTACTTAGCCAGATAAATTGGAATATAGCCAGAGAAGTGCAACTATTTTTCCATCAAAGTTCAAATTTGTGCATATAAGTAGTGGCAAAAGCACTTCTTAGTCAGAGAAGTTGGAATTTAGCTAGTTAAGTGTGCCAAATTATGTACCCATATTTTAAAAGGATACACGAGTAGATTTTACCCATGTTATTTTGGTGCATTTACCCCTTGTAAGTTGGCTTTTACACATGTAAGTCGGAGGATTTTCTAACATGTATGAGGCAATGAAATATCCAGTTTTACCAATTGATCTATCAGTTAGCCCAGTCCATTTGCAACTTGTAAAGACCCTCCTGAATCTTCAGCCTGAAGTCCACCCATTTCACCCAGAATCCCTATCCAGTCAATGTTTTCACTTTTAAGATGTTTATGATCCCTTACTCCTGATATTTAGCAGGAGAACATAAACGCGAGTAAGGTGCCACATTTACATGTGCAAATTGCTTATAAAATAGCAACTTACATAAATGTTGGCCCTTTCTCAGAATGCCCCTGCCCACCCCTTTTTAACATGAGTAAATTTTCTTGCGGACCCTAATTTATGCAAGAATGTTGAGGTTTTTAAAATAGCATATATGCTATTTTTTTACATCTAGAGCTTTTGAAAATTCACCTTTAAGTATGTAGATGGTATGTAATGCCAAAAATGGTAGATAAGTAAGCTAGGTCATGCCATAATTCTTTCATTCTTTCATAGTCAAGGATAAATCATTTCTGTGAAAGTGGCCAAATTAGAGTTGTATGCTTTCTAGGTAATGGCATACATTCAGTTCACTAGCTTGCAGATGCTCACAGTTTTTGCCAGCTGATTGACATGCATAACCTTCTTGTTAGCCTAATTATTTCATTGCACTGAGAACCTTGCTATCATTCACAGTATTTACCTAGCTTCCCCTTCCCCTACCCCCTCACAGGTGGTCATGGCTTCAAGAACGGGTTAAAGATTCCTATGCCTTACTCTCAGAATCCTGAAGAAAACATTAAAATGAAGCTTAGAAGCTCATCATATCAGTCACTGAAATTCAAATTTTGGTCTAAATACCACAGTAGATCTTGTGGTATACTTCTAGATAGCCTTGGAAAGGCTTGCAGTATTTTCCTTTCATGTTGTAGTCTGCACAATATGGAAAAACTTTGTGGATTAGCTTCCTCTGGGAGGGGTAGGCATTGAGTTAAATGATAGCATTGGATTCTGCAGCATACTCGGAATGCTGCTATCTTAGATTAATCATATTGTATTTTAATTCAAACATATTAAATTATTTATAATTATATAACATGTTTATATTTTTTAACAGGTTCAGGATTTTCACCCACTACCACCACCTTCTGAAGACTCTTGAACCTGCATTGGGAAGTATTTGTCCTGTTGTTTTCCTCTTTTTTCCACTGAAGCAAGGTAAAAAAGGATATAAAAAATTATTATTTAAGGAAGATGAATAAAAATAGATGGGACTTCTAGTTCTTACATGAAAAGGGCTTGAGTATTTTATGATTGCCCCCTAAGAATAATTTGCATTCCTTTGTGATTTGGACTGTGTGCATAATCGCATCATAGTCATCTCTTTTGTTTGTTGCTAATAGTTTTTTACCCTTATGAATTCCTATTTGAAATTTCTCAACCCTCAATTGTGACTCCTTTCTGGTGGCTCTGAATGATCATGTGGGCAATGAATGATATACCACCTTCTCTTTCCATTTTTCAAGTTTGTGGTTGTTTCTTATTCTAAAGTATGTTCAACAGTCCCAGGAAGGAAGCAATATGGATTGCATGTTATTTTTCAATTTATCTATTTATTTATTTATTTGTTTGTTTGTTTTGACGGTTAATAGTCCACCCCGCCCAAGATTCAGGGCAGTGAACAATTAAAACACACATAATATATAAATACATAAGCACTAGAGATGTGAATCGGAACCGGAATCGGTTCCGATTCCCAGTTCGGGGACTATCGGGGAATTTTTTTCATGTGGTCCAATCGTTTTTTTTTTTATTGGCTGCGCCCAAGCCAATAAACAAAAATCCCACCCCGACCCTTTAAAACACATCCTTTAGCTTCCCCCCCCCCCCCAAACTTTTTAAAAGTACCTGGTGGTCCAGTGGGGGTCCTGGGAGTGATCTCCCACTCTCGGGCCATCAGCTGCCACTAATCAAAATGGCGCTGATGGCACTTTGCCCTTCCATGTGACAGGGTGTCCATGCCATTGGCCGGCCCCTGTCATATGGTAGGAGCACTGGATGGCCCACGCCATTACTGTGTAATTTTATCTAAGGAGCATCAATGATACTCCAAGGAAATATGACATATTAATAACTAGTTTATCTTAAACTTAAGGGGAATTTGAGGAGATCAAGATGGCCGCCTCCTATAGCACATGCTGTCGTTCTCTCTCCGAGGGATTTTCCTAATAGCTTTCCTTATACCTCTACAAATTTTGATTTCTTGCAATGCTGCATACATAAAGGAAAGCTAAAGTGAGAGATTCCATCACATCGACTCCGATTCATGATTCCAGACAACTCCGGATAGAAATGTTGTTTGCGGGGCCCATACAAGCTACACCAGTGGGAGGAGCCACAGGAAATATCAGTGAGAAGCGAACGCCGAGTTTCCAGGTCGAAGAAACATCAATTAGCCCCAGTGCGCAGTTGGCTCCACTGCCGCCGTTTAAAATTACAGAAATTCTGGATGATAAAAACATCAATCGGGTGGAGGAGCAAATTGAATTTGCAAGAACTTTAGCCCTGAGAAGGAATGGTGTGATACCATTGCCTTCAGAGAGTCCCACTATTCAAGGCTCCACGGGCCCTTTAGTGGATAAACAGCTTCACCACGTCGGCAATGGAAACCCCATGGAAGTAGGGGGGGAAAAACCAGAGGTACATGTGATTGTTCATCCTCCTTTAGACAGACCACAAACTATTACTTTGGACTCTATCTGGACACTATTAATATCAATGGAAAAAGCTATAAATTCATTAACAGGAATGCTGAGAGAGAATACTGTTAGATCACAGAATTTGGAGTCTAAAGTTCTTTCCATAGATTCTCAAATGAAAGATATGGACACAAGGATTTCTCAAGTTGAATCTGTTCAGAACATCAGAATCTCTTTATCAGAACAAAATGGAGAGTCTAGAGATTGCAATGAGAAGACCTAATTTAAGAATACTGGGGGAGTCACATAAGGTGATGAGTTAGGGCGGACATGCTCCTCGTGAGCTCAAGGCACTGTTCCACTAAAGCTACCAGCATCGTGCTTTACCGGCTACAATCTCTCACCCACCCTGCTCGTGTGTAATCAGCATATGTTGATAGTGCATTATATGCAGCGTTCTCCACAGCTGATGGTGACAAAAAGTACAAAAAAGGACAAGGAAAAGGAGAAAGGGAAAGTAGCAGAAACCAAAATGGCGGCAGTTAGTGGAGACCCGGAACCCTCCCTGCCGGGACAGATTACGGTGTCCATACTGAGGGATACAATTGCCGCTACACTGGACGAAAAACTAGCCAGTGTCCTGTCCCAGCTCGCCGAAGTGAAAGATGTGGTGGCAGAGGTAAACCCAAGAATCGAACAGCTCGAGGGGTGGGTGTCCACCATAGAGGACAAAATGGCGGCCCTCACAGAACGAGTCGTAGTGCAAGAGACCACATTAAAAGACTGCATGATAAAAATCGACGATCTGGAGAATCGATCACGAAGGGCGAACCTCCGCTTCCTAGGATTTTCTGAGCAAATTAATGATAGAGAGCTGGGTTCCCTGCTGGAGACTTGGCTACCGGAGGCGGTGGGCCTAGTGGACCTGCAGGGCCGCCTGTGTATTGAAAGAGCGTACCGAGTGGGGACCAGACAGGTGAAGGACACCCGACCCCATATTGTCATAGCCAAAATTCTGAATGGGGCACATAAACAGGCCCTCTGGCTGGCATAAAAAAAAAGGGAGAAATCACCTACCAAGGGCATAAAATCAGGATAACCCAAGCTTACTCTGCACGTGTCTCCCAGATGCGGTGAAAATTATCCCCGCTATGTGCTTTATAGTGGTCAACCAGATTAAATTTGCCCTTCAATTGCAGCAACACTGAAAGTCTGGGTTGAGGGGACGGCGCATACCTTCCCCGTTTTTGAAGACGTGCAGAAGTTTGTGAACCGCCGATGGGGACAGACAACGCCCTGAGAGACTGGGTAGACCTCAGCGGTCAGAACTGCCAGTCTAGGGCCAGATTCCCTGCCGGTCATTCACAGTGGCTACAGTTTGCATGTGTTCCAGTTATTTAACGAGTCCTATGGAGAAAAGACTACAGCTTTGGACAGCCTAGAGTCCATCAGATGGTAGGAGAACATAGGACAGAGGAGAGTTTCATCCTTACAGTAAGACCACTGCGAGTCCTCAACAGATAACTTCCATTACGTTTATTATCAATATACAGGCAACAATGGAGAAGGAACCCCGAAACCGTAAATAAACCTCTAATGCCCGTGAGACTCCCAGCAACAGACAAGCTCTGGGATCGCTGTTGAGGCTTTAAGGAGATGCGCACTGGCACGAGTGGTGGAGTGGTGCCCTAACACCTCTGGACTTGACTCTAGTATCCCTCTCAGAGGAGGAGAGAGGGGGAGACTCTTGCTAGGATTAGGGTAATGGGGATTGGGGGGAGGGGGAAGGGGGGATGGGGGGAAGGACAGAGGGAAGAGGGTTGGCATTTGTAGTGATCTGGGTGGGACGGAAGGGTTACGGGGGAAGGGGAAAAATGGGGAGAGGGTGGGTAGGGGGAAGGCGAGGTCTTGCTTTTTCAAGCTTAATGATATCCGGTCTCGATCACATATGGTGTGGGTACAAACCAGATATTTCTCTTTATTCTCATGTGGTGGAATTTATTGTTACATTGGGCGAGGTTGCAGACAGGGGGAGGCTAGACTGGGAGCCTCTTCCCTTTCGAGCACTGGTAATGGCAATGACGCTTGTTATTCTTAGTGAGTAATGGCTAAGTTAATATCTTGGAATGTAAATGGATTGGGTACCCCGGTGAAATGAAAAAAAATGTTGTCCCATTTAAAACATTTGAAAGCTGAGGTGGCGTGTATTCAAGAAACACATCTCACCGAACTTGAGAGTCAAAAGCTTAAGCAGGAATGGGTGGATACCTGCATCTATGCCACGATGGCCCATCGAAAAGGAGGGGTAGCGATTTTGATTCATAAAGCTGCCAACTTGCAAATCTTAAAAACCATCACAGACCCGGAAGGCAGATATATTATATTAATAGGCATTTGGATGCTAAACCGATTACCTTATGTAATGTCTATGCACCAAACACCTATAATCATGCGTTCTTTACACAGCTAAGCAACTTACTCCATACACATCCCCAGGGTTCCCTCTATGAAACAGGGGATTTTAACTGTGTCCACAATACTTCGATTGACAAAATGCCCCAGCAAAGACACTCTACTGGGAAATGGAAAAAAGGCATAGCCTACCTGTGTCACCATTTAGGGCTCATAGATGTATGGCGCATATTACACCCTAATGAAAAGGATTACACGCACATTGCGAGAGCCCACAAGATGATGTCCCGTATTGATTATATCTTGACCCCACAGGACCAATTGTTTAATATTGCAGAGGCGACCACTGAATCCCAGGCAGTATCGGATCATTCCCCAATGTCCATTCAATTTACTTCCCCATTGCAGGCTACGAATAATCACCTGTGGCGATTTCCAGGATATCTTAAGGACAATGTCCAATTTAAGGCTTTTTTTGCATGAAAAATGGAAGGATTATGCCCAAAATAACCGTCAACATGTGGATACACCCCATTTATTTTGGGATTCTGGAACAGCGGTACTTAGCAGGGAAATAATTGCTTATGTCCATTTTTGTAACAAACAACTTAACAGGGATATTATACAATTAGAGGGATAGTTACGCTGAGCCAAGAAGGTGCTCATACAGAAAAATATAGATAGTACTAGAAAGGAATTTTATAGTGTCCTTGGCTGATTGAATACACTTTTAGATTATAGAGCACAAGCCTACTTACAAAAAGGACATAAGCAATTATTTTCAAATTTGGAAATAAACTAAGCCACCTACTGGCAAATTTAACAAAAATACAAAGGCAGAAATCATTCATCCCTAACGTGAAAGGGAATTCAGGAGAGGTCACAGCTAAAATACCAGAGATAAGTGAACTGTTTTGCCAATTTTATAGTATGCTTTACACAGATGATTCGAGAGGAAGTCATGACAAGGTGGAAAACTTTTTTCAGGACCTAAAACTCCCTATGCTCATGGCCTCCCAACTGGCTTTTTTAAATCGGCTCATACAGACATTCAAGGTATCACAGGTTATTACTGCGGCGCACCCGGGAAAATCTCCAGGCCCAGATGGCCTTCCTTATGATTTTTATAAAATACTTCTTCATAATATTAGCATCCCATTGACCAATTACTTCACGGCAGGATTGACCCAAAAACGCTTCCCTGCATCGTTCAATGAAGCTTATATAACAGTCTACCAAAACCGGGGAAAGATCCATTATACCCCTTCTCATACCAGCCCACATCGTTGTTTAATTGCGATTTTAAAATATTAACCAAAGTTTTGGCTGAACGGTTAGGTGTCCTGCTGCCCAGGTTGATATCTCCGCACCAAGCGGGCTTTGTTCGAGGACGGAAACCAAATGTGAATATTATTAAACTCCTTACGGCCATGGACATTTGCCAAAATCAAAATATTCCAGCCCTGGCTATTGCGCTCACCCCGGAGAAAGCATTTGATCATGAGGCTTGGCCCTATCTTTTTTCTGCCCTGCAAAAATTTGGTATCAGAGGTGAATTCCTTCAATATATCTCCCTCTTATATGATCACCCGACATCAAAGATCTTAGCAAATAACTATTTATCCGGGGTTGTCCAGATCCAGAGGGGAGCCCGGCAAGGATGCCCCTTGGTCCCCACTATTATATATTTTATCCATAGACCCACTGCTCCAGAAGATCAATGCCTGCAAGGGGGGGGGGGAGGTTTTGGGGGCCCCACTCAAATTTTTAAAATAGCGGTCTTTGCCGGTGATTTATTGGTTTTCCTTATGCAGCTCAAGCCTTAGCTCTCTGTAGTCTTGGATATACTACACCAATTTAGTCAATTTGCAGGCCTTAAGATCAACTTTGATAAATCTGAGGCCATTGACATTACGGGATGCCTACACGATAGTTGGCCTGGGAAGTTTCAGCTTCGGTGGGTATCAGATACTCTGAGATATCTGGGCATTAAAATCCCGGTGCAAGTAAATAAATTATATAAAGCCAATGTTCAACCCCTACTGGATCATACATTGGCCTCCCTGAAAAGGTGGACTCCTTTACCTCTATCATTAATGGGCCGCGTACACCTCTTTAAGATGGTACTCTTACCAAAGTGGCTTTACACCCTTCAGATGGCTCCTCTCTGGATCACTAAAAAAGATCATAACACCTTTTGTCAAGCTCTTCGCACCTTTTTATGGGGTGGGAAGCATGCCCGCTTACCTCTGGAGGTGTTGACCGGATCAATAGAGAGTGGGGGGGTTGGGGTGCCCTGATCTGGCAGTGTACAATTTAGCCTGCTCTCTCCGACACATAAGAGATTGGATTTTTTCCACCTCCACATTTACCCCTTATAATCACTTATTGGAACACTATGGGGTACAGACGCTCAACCCACTATTGCAACTCGATACTCAGATGCTCCCTAATCATATTAAGACTCATGAATTGCTGCATATGTGTAGGAAAGCCTAGTTCATGTTTTGCAGAAAAGGACATGTGACACATCTTCTAACTCCCTTGCTCACAATTACTGCTCATGACCTATTTCCTCCAGGAAAAGGGAAAGGAGTTTTTTACGGTTGGAATCAAAAGGGCCTCACTCTTATTTCTGACATATGATAAAGTAACGGGGAACTTATTTCCCTTTCATACACTGCAACAACGATTTGCGTTACCTGACACGGACCAATTTGCCTGTACACAGGTCACTCATTTTATACAGACCACACAACCACAGCTGAGGGAGACCCCAGGGGTTCGAAATATAAGGGACATTATACAGGTGGGGAAGACTAAAAAACCTACCATCTCTTAATACTGTAAAGAAGTGATGAATCTTGATGACTCACAAACCTTGGAATTGGCATATACTAAATGGGTATCATGGGCCCTTTTTTCACTGTGAAATGTTTTAAAGAATTACCTGGGATATCTGTGAATGTTATTTTGAGGGAAATTCAATACAAATTTCTTTGGCAAAGCTATATCACCCCTATAAGGGCTAAACAAATGCACATTGCGCACTCCGATCACTGCCTCAAATGTTCGAACGCAGCTAGCCATTACTTTCATTGTTTCTGGGACTGTGGGGTAATTTCTCAATTTTGGACACGGATCAGTTCCACTTGTGCCACCTTTTTGCATAAGGTTTTACCACTTAACCCTAATCTTTGGCTGTTTGGTATGGCTGACCCACACCACTACTCCTTAACCCAATATGAAGGCTTATTTATCAAAAAAGCAGGGTTGGTGGGGAAACAGATCATCCTGACTCATTGGTTGCAACCCCAAGGCCCCAGTTATGATCATTGGTTTAGAAAAATGCTGCGCCTTTGCTCTATGGAGCATGCCCTTACTACAAAGGCAGCGCCAAAGAGAATTGTGGATACTCCCCTAATCTGGGCTGGTTTTATTGCTTACCTTACTCCTAGGGTCAGACTTACAAGAGATCCCTGGTGCCCAACAAAGGATGATGACCTCGGCAAAATATGACCCTCTACAGATGGCTGCTCAAGATCATACGGGAATTAGGATTGTGATCTTTCAGGGGACTTACCCACTACCACCTATTGACTTTCTTTACTGGCTACCGACACAAGAGGGGGGGAGGGAGGGGCTTCGGTTATTTATAAACAAAACCAAATGAAAATGTAATTATTGTTGTCTGATGTTTAACTGTTCAATTGAATAAAAATAGTTTCCAAAAAAAAAAAAAAGAATACTGAATTTTCCTGTTTTGAAATTGGTACAACCAAGAGATTTATTTAAGAATTATTTGGTGAAAATATTGAAATTCCCAGAGGAAGCTATACCTGCAATTACCAGAATATATTATCTTCCTGCACCTAAAGAAGTGAAATCAGCTTTGCAAACACAAGAGCAACTTCATACTACTTTAAATATCTCAGAAGTTCTGGAGTTAACGCAAGAGACATATATTCAAATAAGAGCTACGCTTCTGGTCACTTTTGCATTTATTTCAGAAAGATTCCGTATTGAGGTTATATTTTCGAAATCAGTCTCAACATTTTCATGGCCAGAAAATATGGATATTTCTGGACATTACAAGAAACATTCATGAGCGAAGAAGGAAGTTCCTATTGATGAAAGCTGAAGTAATGTTGAGGGGGGCTAAGTTTAATCTGCGTTATCCGTGTAATTGCTTGTTAATATATCAAAATACTAAATATCTGTTTACTGAACCTACTCAGCTCCATACATATCTGGACTCGCACTCCTCAGTAATAGTTCATGGGGGGCACGACAATTGAATTGTAAATGTATGGGATTCTAGACTGTAATTATGGTTTAATTTTCTTGTCATGATCGCTCTTTACCGCTTGATCTCAGCAATATTCCAAAGCCCATATCTTTGATAAATGGAGTGATTATGCAACTAGAGTCTTTTCCATAGCAGCCCTTTTGCTAAGGAATAGCCTGCCATTGGACCTAAGGTTACAGCTTAATTATTTGTGATTCTGGAAAAGGTTGAAATTTTCTGAGACCTTAAACAAGTGTATCATGTTTTCCTTTCCTGGTTACTTTGACCTTAGTATGGGGGAACATAAGCATGTGACTTGAAGACAGTGGTTAAATTTACAAAGATTGTGATAGAGCTTTAAGTTATGGGTAGTGATGAGATGGAGCTGTGCATGGAATGAGTTAGGTCTGGCATTTAAGATTCCAGGTTAATGGATTTTTGTGCTGGGTGACTTGGGATCTTATTATTAATTTGGGATGTTGGTAATGTGATTCATTTTTAAATCATTATATATGTCTGATTTTTTCAAGGAAAGTACTGGAATTCAAGAGACCATGGACAAGCTAAGAGAAATTCTGAAGGAATTAAAAAACTGAGCAGGAAATGTGTATGGGCTGTATGGTCTTTATCTGTTATGGTCTCTGTTTCAATGTTGTGGCTTTTGTTGTATAGTTTTACATATTTAGAATCCCTGATCATTGTGGTGTTTTTGCTTATATTTAATTTTCATTGTTCTGATTTTATATATCTTTTGTATAAATATTCCACATTCTTTTATGTTTCTTGCACTGCTTTGGGCATTTGTTTCAAACAATGAAGTGGTATAGAAAATTGTTTAATTAAAAATACATTCCTAATAAAACTGTAAATAAACAATATATAGTATTTAATGCAGTAGAGCAGGACATTTCTGTGGGTTGAACCTGCACTCTATCTCTGAAGTGGTCTTAGTCTAAGTATAAAACCAACCACAGATGTTTACACACATGGCACTGACTAGAGCCTGCCAACCACATTTTTTAGAATAGCAATTTCTATAACAGTATACTATTTGGTCCTGTACAGCAGAGCAAATGCAAGAAAACAATATTATAAGCAAAATACAAATACAATTGGAATTGTTAAGAACATAACAAAATAAGAAATTGCCATACTGGGTCAGACCAAGGGTCCATCGAGCCCAGTATACTGTTTCCAACAGTGGCCAATCAGGCTACAAGTACCTGGCAAGTACCCACACACTAAATAGATCCCATGCTACTGATGCCAATAATAGCAGTGGCTATTCCCTGTCATTTTGATTAATTACAGTTAAATGACTTCTCCTCCAAGAGCTTAACCAAAACTAAATCTCATCCGAAGGTCATCAAATCTTCACAAGAGTGTACTGTTCTGTTCGTACGTCTCACTCTGAATGTCAAAGGGGCTCCAGTCCTAACCCCTACACTACTACTTAAACCTCACCTTGAGTTACTAGGTGGGCCTCATATAGAGGTGTAAATACCTAAGTATTATAAGGGCCTTATAGCTAGGTGCTTCTCTCTCTCTCTCTCTCTCTCTCTCTCTCTCTCTCTCTCTCTCTCTCTCTCTGGTTGTAGGTAGGAATTACAATTGTGGTACTTACTGTACTTTGTGATAAACAGACTGGGGCGGATTTTAAAAGGGCCGCGTGCGTAAATCCTTCTGGATCTACGCGTGCAGGGCCCTCGCGCGCCAGCGCGCCTATTTTGCATAGGCCGCCGGCGTGCGTAAAGCCCCGGGTCGCGGCGTTTCGGGGGCAGGCCCGGGGGCATGGTACCGGCCCGGGGGCGTGGTCAAGGCCTCCGGACCAGCCCCCAGGACCGGAGGACGGAGCGGGCCTGCCGGCGACGCGCGCAAAGTTACGCCTGCTTTCAGCAGGCGTAACTTTGCCGACAAATGTAAGGGGGGGGGGTTTAGATAGGGCCGGGGGGGTGGGTTAGGGAGGGGAAGGGAGGGGAAGGTGGGGGGAGGGCAAAGAAAAGTTCCCTCCGAGGCCGCTCCGAAATCGGAGCGGCCTCGGAGGGAACAGGCAGCGCACGCTGGGCTCGGCGCACGCAGGTGGCACAAATGTGCACCCCCTTGCGCGCGCCGACCCCGGATTTTATAAGATACGCGCGTATCTTATAAAATCCAGTGTACTTTTGTTCACGCCTGCTGCGCGAACAAAAGTACGCGCTCGCGTATTTTTTTAAAATCTGCCCCACTATTACCATAAAACTCATCCCTTTTCCTATTGCATGTGACATTTACTGCATTTTGAGAAATCTAGGCCTAAAAAAGGTGTCAGCAACCCTGTAAGTGTAACCCTAAAAACAACTGGTCACCCAATCATCTCTTTCATTCACCTTACATACCTATTTTTAAATTTAACCTGCATGTAAAAGTCCCAAAAAGGTTCTCAAGCTCGGTAAACCAAATTTGTCAATGTCCATTTATGACAATTCCAAGAAAATGTGCATGGTCATACCATGAGTATAGTAAAATGGTTAATTAGGGGATGGATATTTATTCTTTCAAATAATACTAAAACAAGGGGACACTCCATGAAAATAACAAGAGCATATTTAAAACAAATTGTAGAAAATGTGTTTTTACTCATCGCATAATCAAGCTATAGAATTTACTGCCAGAAGTCATGACCAAGGAAACTAGCAAATGGATTTAAAAGAGGTTTGGACAAGTTCATTGAGAAAAGTATGTAAGTTTGACAGGCAGACTTGAAACAGCCATTGTTTAACCATAGGAGTGAGCAATAGTAATCTACTTTTTGGGATCTGCTGAGTATTTGTAACCTGAACTGGCACAGGATACTGTAATCAATGGACCTTTGTTTAACTCAGCATGGCATATTTTATATTCTTATGGTCTTATGTTTGCTTCATTTCATTTAATTAAAACAAAAAAAAATGTGAGGATGACAGCAAATTTTCACTATCTGGAGTCAGGTATCACGCTGACTCCAGCTTTTACTCATGCAATTTGAAATTTTATTAACATAATCAGCAAACAAAATAATAGTAGACTGCCTACCTTTGCGCAAACTTCCAGAGAAGGTCAGGAGCTCCTATCCCTACAGACCTGGGCCCTCTTGATCCCAGCTGGGCTTGTACTCTTATGCCTCTCTCAGCAAGGTCCCGCACACAGAGCTCTCTCTCTTTCCTTAGGATTTATGGTGGACCAGACTAAATGCCTAGTCCCACACAAGTTAACTGGGAAAAAAAAGCTTTTTATTCCTGATCCATAATATAATAATTGGCTCAGCTTATATTTTTTTTAAATCCATTTTCTAGTTTTTGTTATGCAATTTAAAAAAACCTTATTTGAAAGCCAAAAGGACTTATCCGATTTAAAATCTGAAGAAGCTTGTATAAGTGTTCATCCTATTTATCATACAAAATACCCTATTGTTATGCATTATATGGAAGAACAACATCATTTTATATAGCTAATGTGGTTAATCATTGATCAGGTACAATTGCATTGGAGAGCAGGGGATGTGGATTTTTAGGTTGAATTCTATGGCGCCCTATGGTCTAAATAAAGATTTGGAATGGTATACTCTGACATGTTCTTGATTGACATGCTTTCTCATTGGCTATGTTGCCCTTGTTCAGTTTTTTTAAACTCTGGTATTTTTTTCTGAATTGAGAAAGATAAAAAAAAGAGACTCTGTGGAGGGAAAGATTCAGCTGTAAATTAATCTTTGAAATTTGAAGACTCCACTCCTGAAGTAGGAATTCAAAACGCAGCTGTGTCAAGTGAAAATATCCATAAACAGGGAAGTGTTGTTTGAAACAGTGGTATCCAATCCTGTCCTGGGGGCCCACTAGCCAGTCAGGTTTTCAGGATATCCACAATGAACATGCATGAGAGAAAATGTGCATGTTATGGAGGCAGTGCATGCAAATTTCCTCTCATACATATTTATCGTGGATATCCTGGTTTAAAAGATGCTAAATATATTGAAAAATTAAGAAGAAACATTTTTCACTAGGGATGCACAAAAGCGTATTAAAACATGAGACTATGATTATAAAAGACTGTTTTTTTTTCTCTGGCAGTTTATAGTCAAAGTTTTTTTTCCCACTTAAATATTCACATAGGGGCGGATTTTAAAACGAGCGCGAATAGCCTACTTTTGTTTGCGCTCCAGGCGCAAACAAAACTACGCTGGATTTTAGTCGATACGCGCGGAGCCGCGCGTATCCGCTAAAATCCTGGATCGGCGCGCGCAAGGCTATCGATTTCGTATAGCCGGCGCGTGCCGAGCCGCGCAGCCTACCCCCGTTCCCTCCCCTCACCTTCCCCTCCCTTCCCCTACCTAACCCACCCGCCCGGCCCTGTCTAAACCCCTCCCCTTACCTTTGTCGGGGGATTTACGCCTCCCAGAGGGAGGCGTAAATCCCCGCGCGTCAGCGGGCCTCCTGCGCGCCGGGACGCGACCTGGGGGCGGGTCCGGAGGGCGCGGCCACGCCCCCGGGCCGCCCCGGGCCGTAGCCACGCCCCCGGAACGCTCCCGACACGCCCCGAAAATGCTGCGCGGTTCGGGCCCGCCCCCCGACACGCCCCCTCCGAAAACCCCGGGACTTACGCGAGTCCCGGGGCTCTGCGCGCGCCGGTAGGCCTATGTAAAATAGGCTTCCCGGCGCGCAGGGCCCTGCTCGCGTAAATCCGCCCGGTTTTGGGCGGATTTACGCGAGCAGGGCTCTGAAAATCCGCCCCATATAGTGCTGGTATGTTGATATGATAAGTACACATCTGACAAGGTTCCAGTGGCTTTCCTCAAGTCATCTTGATTAATTACAGTTAAATTACTTCTCCTCCAAGACCTTATCCAAAACGTTTTAAAACCCAGTTACACTAACTGCACTAACCACATCCTCTGGTAACCAATTCCAGAGCTCAATTTTGCGTTGAGTGAAAAAAAATTCTCTTATTAGTTTTAAATGTGCTACTTGATAACTACATGGAGTGCCCCTTTGTCCTTCTAGTATCCGAAAGAGTAAATAACCAATTCAAATCTATCCGTTCTAGACCTCTCATGATTTTAAAGATCTCTATCATATACCCCCTCAGCCAT
The DNA here is from genome assembly GCF_901001135.1 of Rhinatrema bivittatum. NCBI lineage: Eukaryota > Metazoa > Chordata > Amphibia > Gymnophiona > Rhinatrematidae > Rhinatrema > Rhinatrema bivittatum. The sequence continues at coordinate 127,489,591 of NC_042617.1, read as the reverse complement.
CTCTTCTCCAAGCTGAACAGCCCTAACCTCTTTAGCCTTTCCTCATAGTGGAGCTGTTCCATCCCCTTTATCATTTTGGCCGCCCTTCTTTGTACCTTCTCCAGTGCAACTATACCTTTTTTGAGATGCAGTGACCAGAATTGTAAACAGTACTCAAGGTGCGGTCTCAGCATGGTGGGATACAGAGGCAATGTGACATTTTCTGTTTTATTCACCTTTCCCTTTCTAATAATTCCTAACATTCTGTTTGCTTTTTTGACTACCGCAGCTGACGATTTCAATGTATTATCCACTATGATGTCTAGATCTTTTTCCTTGGTGGTAACTCCTAAGATAGAAACTAACATTGTGTAACTAGAGCAAGGGTTATTTTTCCCTATATGCATCACTTTGCACTTGTCAATGTTAAATTTAATCTGCCATTTGGAAGCCCAATCTTCCAGTCTCACAAGGTCCTCCTGCAATTTATCACAATCTGCATGAGATTTTGTGTCATCCACAAATTTGATCACCTCACTCGTCATTCCCCTTTTCAGATCACCTGTCCAAGAACAGATCCCTGAGACCTTTTTTCACTGTGAAAATAGACCATTTAATCCTACTTTCTGTTTCATGTCTTTTAACCAGTTTGCAATCCACAAAAGGACATTGCCTCATATCCCATGACTTTTTAGTTTTTTTAGAAGCCTCTCGTGGAGTTTTGTCAAACTTCTTCTGAAAATCCAAATATACCAAAACTACTGGTTCACCTTTGTCCACATGTTTATTCACACCTTCAAAAAATGTAGATTTGTGAGGCAAGTCTTCCCTTAGGTAAGCTGGATGTTTTGTGATTTTATTCTATTATGAATCCTGCCCGCATAGCCTTCCCCCGCGAGCAGGCCTCTCACTACGGTCTTGCCATCTTCAACGCGGCACGGAGCTGCCGATCCTCTTCGTGGCAGGAGCCGCAGTCAGTTCGTCATCTTCGTCGTGGCGGGAGCCGCAGGCTTCGGGGTGCCTCCCCGGCACGGCGGGCCTTGCCGCTGTGCCTCAACATGGCTGGGGCTGGAGCCGACATCAGCTTCATCTTCGCGGCTGGAGGCCGCAGTTCCCGGGCTTTCCGGTCCCTCCTGCAGTGACAGGAGCCGCTGCCGACATCGGGGCCTGCTCCTTGGCCCAGCCCTGCTTTTCCGTCGATGACGTCTGTGCAGGGCCACTGACCATGGTCCTGCACAGCTTCCTGTTTCCTGCTCTAGGCGCACAGCTGCGCCTCCTTACCAGATTTAAAGGGCCCATGGCCGAATATGCCCTGGGCCCCACCTAAGGACTGTTTCCTGTCTAAGCCCTATATAAGGGCTTCTCCTGCACTTCAGCCTTGCCTTGCTTTGGAGTTAGTTGTCCCTGGGAGTTCCTGTCTTCCAGCACTCTGTCAGGTCTTCGTTCTTCGTTGGAGCTCCATGTCTCATCTTGCTTCCTGAATCTTCGTTGCTTCCTGTGGTTTCCTGATGTTCCATGTCTTCATGTTTTGAGGTTCCTAGTCCAGGCTTCCTGATGTTCCAGGCTTCCTGATGTTCCAGGCTTCCTGATGTTCCGAGGTTCCGCTCCTCCTTCGCTCGTTCCGAATCCTCCTGACCCTTCAGCTCCCTTGGTTCTCCAGATGACATCTTGTTGGGGTAAATCCATCCCCTCGGTTCCTGTTCCTGTCATTGGAGTATCGGCTTAGCTGGACCATCTTCCTGTGCTTCCGAGTCCTCTTGACCCTCCAGCTCCTGTGGTTCTCCAGATGACACCTTGCTTCGTCATTGGAGTTTCGTCTCAGCTGGATTCCCTTCCTGCACTTGTCCTGCTCTCTGCGTTGTACGTGACCAGCCTCTTCAGGTTGTGTAGGGCGCGCAGTGGGACAGGGTGGTCCGTGACCAGTCCCATGGGTGAACTGTGTAGGGCACCCTGAGAGACAGTGCAAATGTCTGAACCTTCCCAGCTTCTCATCTTGTCCAAGAGTCTTCCAAGTTCCTTGTCTCATCGAGAGTTTTCCAAGATCCTCATCCACTTCCAGAGTCTTCTCATCTTGTCTTGAGTCTTCTGTGTCACAAGGCCTCTGTCTGCCATCATCCTCAGTCCGGCCTGCTGCTTCTTGCCAATACCCAGCGACAGGTCCAAAAGGGCTGGGAACGGTCGGAGGACTGTTCAAATATCAACATAATGTTGTTGGCTTCCAGAAGCATGCAGATCCAGCAGAGGGTCAGACTTTGTCCGCCCATACTGGGACACATCTCGCCAACCCACGGTGCGGTCTTGGATTCTTCTGGGATCATGGCGAGGTCCAAGGACACACATTCCTCTCAAGTTGGGATCGCTCTCCCAGCGTTCCCGTAACATAACAGAATGCAAGGCCTCTCAAGGCCTCCCCCAACACAACAGAATGCAAGGCCTCTCAAGGCCGCCTAACATAACATATTCTTTATAACACTTTCCATGATTTTAACTAGTACTGAAGTCAAGCTCACTAGTCTTTAGTTTCCCAGATCACTCCTGGAGCCCTTTTTAAATATCGGGGTTAAATTGTCTATCTTCCAATCTTCAGGTACAATGGTTGATTTTAATGATAGGTTACAAATTATTTGAAATAGGTCTGAAATTTCATTTTTTAGTTCTTTCAGAACCCTGCGGTGTATGCTATCCAGTCCAGGTGATTTAATATTCTTCAGTTTGTCAATCTGGTCTACCACTTCGTCCAGGTTCACCATGATTCGGTTCAGTTCATCTGAATCATCACCCTTGAAAACCATCACCTGAACAGGTTTCTCCCCAACATCCTCTTCAAACACAGAAGCAAAGAAATTGTTTAATCTTTCCGCGATGGCCTTATCTTCCTTTAGTGCCCCTTTAACCCTTTGATCATCTAACAGTCCATCCGACTCCCTTGCCGTCTTTCTGCTTTGGATACATTTTAAAAAGTTTTTATTGTGAGTTTTTGCCTCTATGGCCAACTTCTTTTCAAAATCTCTCTTAGCCTGTCTTATCAATAGAGATGTGAATCGTGTCCTCGATCGTCTTAACGATCGATTTCGGCTGGGAGGGGGAGGGAATCGTATTGTTGCCGTTTGGGTTTTAAAAATATCGTGAAAAATCGTTAAAATCGTGAGCCAACCCCCTAAAACCCACCCCCGACCCTTTAAATTAAATCCCCCCCCCCCCCCACCCCCCCCCCCAAATGCTTTAAATTACCTGGTGGTCCAGAACGGCGGCGGTCCAGAACGGCCCCCTCAATTGAATCCTTTTGTCTTCAGCCGGCGCCATTTTGCAAAATGGCCGCCGCAAAATGGCGGCGGCCATAGACAAAAACGATTTGACGCAGGAGGTCGTTCCGGACCCCCGCTGGACTTTTGGCAAGTCTTTTGGGGGTCAGGAGGCACCCCCAAGCTGGCCAAAAGTTTCTGGGAGTCCAGCGGGGTTCAGGAAGCGATTTCTTGCCGCGAATCGTTTTCCATACGGAAAATGGCGCCGGCAGGAGATCGACTGCAGGAGGTCGTTCAGCGGGGGTTCCGGACCGCCGCTGAATGACCTCCTGCAGTCGATCTCCTGCCGGCGCCATTTTCCGTACGGAAAACGATTCGCGGCAAGAAATCGCTTCCTGAACCCCGCTGGACTCCCAGAAACTTTTGGCCAGCTTGGGGGGCCTCCTGACCCCCACAAGACTTGCCAAAAGTCCAGCGGGGGTCTGGAACGACCTCCTGCGTCGAATCGTTTTTGTCTATGGCCGCCGCCATTTTGCGGCGGCCATTTTGCAAAATGGCGCCGGCTGAAGACAAAAGGATTCAATTGAGGGGGCCGTTCCGGACCGCCGCCGTTCTGGACCACCGCTGGATCCCCAGGTAATTTAAAGCATTTGGGGGGGGGGTTCGGGAGGGTGGGGGATTTAATTTAAAGGGTCGGGGGTGGGTTTTAGGGGGTTTTAGTGTGCCGGTTTTCCTGCCCTCCCCCTTCCCCCGATTTACGATTTTTTAACAATAAATCAGGGGAATTGGTATTGTATCGTGGCCCTAACGATTTTTGACGATTTAAAATATATCGGACGATATTTTAAATCGTCAAAAAACGATTCACATCCCTACTTATCAATGTCTTACATTTAACTTGCCAATGTTTATGCTTAATCCTATTTTCTTCTGATGGATCCTTCTTCCAATTTTTAAATGAAGATCTTTTCGCTAAAATAACCTCTTTCATCTCACTTTTTAACCATGCTGGCAATTATTTGACCTTCCTTTCACCTTTCTTAATGTGTAGAATACATATGGACTGTGCTTCTAAGATTATATTTTTTAACAGTGTCCATGCCTGTTGCACACTTTTTACCTTTCTAGCTACACCTTTCAATTTTTTAACTATTTTCTCATGTTATCAAAGTTTCCCTTTTGAAAGTTTAGTACTAGAGGTGTGGATTTACTTACTGCCCCCCTTCCAGTCATTAATTCAAATTTGATCATATTGGGATTACTATTGCCAAGCAGCCCCATCACCATTACCTCTCTCACTAAATACTGCAATGCAATCCACTGATAATTAGATAGGAGCTCTCTGCATTAGATACACATGTACAATTTCTAACTGGCAGGTAAAATAATCATACATGTGACACATGATGCAAAAGACTGGGAGGCCCCCCTCTTGCTGCTGGACTGCTGCCTTCATCTTAAATTTGTTCAGTTCCTTCTTATGTTTTAGATTGCTATGGCCTGCGTACAATTAGGGTCCTTTAAATGTATTAGTGCATTCACTATATAACTGGTAGTTGTTATGCTCAGGCTTGTGAACCCTTGGACCGACGGGAGGATGTTATAACTTAGGAGGTGGATCCGTAGGTTCTTCTGTCGGGTGGCGAGGCAGAACAGAAGATGCGACCAGCTGACCCTCGGCACTGGAGACTGAGGTGGCTGTGGAGACAGACGAGGAGTCGTGACGTCGATGATGCAACTGAGTCTTTGCCACTGGAAGCCCGACGTCCCCCCAGGAGGAGCCCGTAGGGATCCGGGCTGCTGGGACTTAGGTGGGCCCTTGGAGATGATGGTCCAGAAGAAGTCTGAGGTCAAGTGCCAGAGGGTCATCACTTACCAGTCCGAGGTCACACACCAAGTGATCGCCACTTGCCAGTCTGAAGTCTCACACCAGGAATCACCGCTTGCTAGTCCGAAATCACACACCAGGAATCACCGCTTGCCAATCCAAAGTCAGGAACCGGGAATCACTAAGATGAGACAGGAATCAAGAAGCATGGGTCCAAAATACAAGAAGACTCACAGAAGCAAGCAGACTCAAACAACGCTAGCAGGAGACGTTGCCAAGTCAAGGAATGAGCAGAGGAAGCCTCCTTTTATATACTTCCTCTGCTCTGGCTCATTGGAAGCAGCTGTAGGAAATTTAAGGGATCAGGTCCCTTTAAATCTGGTGAGGAGGTGTGGTCTCGCGCCTAAGATGACGGCGGCCATCTTGGATTCCAGGCCCGCCTGGAAGCTGCCCGATGCCACGAGGAGGGAGCAGGGACAGCTCCCAAACATGGAGACTGTCGTGGATGCCCGCGCCGGAGCAGGGAGACCTACAGGCCTCAGTACCCGCGACTTAACCGACGCTGCCGTGGCAGCCTGCCAGCCCAAGTCAGGTAGGGGAATGCGGTCGTGGCCGTCCACGGCCGCGGAACACAACAGTAGTGACTTACAAGGGAATGATTAAACTGATTAGGTTTGGGGGAATTTCTGATTTTAAGTTAAAAGGGTGATTTTCTTTTTTTTAGTGTGAAAGTATCACCTGCCAATAAATTAAAGAATGAACTAGGTATGGGTGTGAGAGGGGTGGGAGGATTGGGAAATACAAACACATAAACTTCAATTTTTTGCCTGCCTTTCTGACTACCTATTTAGTTCAAAACATAAAAACTTCTGTTTTTGCCTGCCTTTCTGATTACCTATTTAATACCAAACATACATCATACTATTTCACCCTCCCTTATTGAGAGTTTAATCATTCCCTTGTAGGTCACTAGCAGATTAATTAGTGAATACACCTATAAATTTAAAGTAGTCTAATTCTAACTGTTACGGCTATGGCTGCTGTGCAACCGCCTCACCACCAGGGGTCCCTCTAGAGCTGGCTCTCCTGACAGGCCCAGTCTATCTCCCTTCTCCTCTCTATGTTCTGGGCTTTCCCTTATAACCCTGCCTGACAGTTCCCTCAGTGCTTCGGCATCGAGCTCGCCTGGGCTCCCTGCTCTAGCCTTCCTTCCTTGCTTGCTGTGCGTGTGGTCCTTTGACATTGCTTTGCCTAGCCTTGCCTTGCCTTTGGGACTTTTCTCTTGCCTTGCCTTGCGTGGCCTTCGGGCCTTCTGTCTTGCCTTGCCTTGCCTTGCCTTGCGTGGCCTTCGGGCCTTCTACCTTGCCTTGCGTGGCCTTTGGGCCTTCTACCTTGTCTTGCCTTGCCTTGCCTTGCGTGGCCTTTGGGCCTTCTACCTTGCCTTGCCTTGCCTTGCGTGGCCTTCGGGCCTTCTACCTTGTCTTGCCTTGCCTTGCCTTGCGTGGCCTTCGGGCCTTCTACCTTGTCTTGCCTTGCCTTGCGTGGCCTTCGGGCCTTCTACCTTGTCTTGCCTTGCCTTGCCTTGCGTGGCCTTCGGCCTTCTGTCTTGTCTTGCCTTGCCTTGCCTGCGCGGCCTTCGGGCCTTCTGTCTTGCTTTGCCTTGCCTTGCGCGGCCTTCGGGCCTTCTACCTTGTCTTGTCTTGCCTTGCCTTGCCTTGCGCGGCCTTCGTGCCTTCTACCTTGTGCTGTGTATGGTCTTCGGACCTTCTGCCCTGCCTGCCTTGCTTACTGTGCGTGCAGTCCTACAGGCCCTCTGCTCTACTGTCTGTGTGTGTTTGGCCTACGGGCTCTCTGCCCCGCTTACGGTGTGTGGCCTACGGGCCTTCTGTGTGTGTGTGGCCTACGGGCCTTCTGACCTGCCTTGCCCCGCTTACGGTGTGTGGCCTACGGGCCTTCTGTGTGTGTGTGGCCTACGGGCCTTCTGACCTGCCTTGCCCCGCTTACGGTGTCTGGCCTACGGGCCTTCTGTGTGTGTGTGGCCTACGGGCCTTCTGACCTGCCTTGTCCCGCTTACGGTGTGTGGCCTATGGGCCTTCTGACCTGCCTTGCCCCGCTTACGGTGTCTGGCCAACGGGCCTTCTGTGTGTGTGTGGCCTACGGGCCTTCTGACCTGCCTTGCTCTGCCTCCTGCCCTGACCCAGCCTGAACCTAGACACTGCTATCTGCCGCCTGCCCTGATCCAGCCTGAACCTAGACACTGCTATCTGCCTCCTGCCCTGACCCAGCCTGGACCCAGACCCTGCTAACTGCCGCCTGCCCTGACCCAGCCTAGACCCAGACACTGCTACTTGCTGTCTGCCCTGACCCAGCCGGGACCCAGACACGGTTTCCAACCATACCTGTCTCTCTCCCCCTGGAGCCACCCTTTTGGGTGGTGTTCACTACCCCTGAACTCAGCCCAAGCGTAACAGTATGCCGAAGCCATCAAATTTCCAGGGGAAGAGATAGGTCTGTGTGCTAATCCGGTGAGTCAACCTTTTTTTCCTATTACAAGATGCCTCCTTCAAAGTTTTATACCTGCTAGGGATGTGAATCGTTTTCCATATCGTCTTAACGATAGAAATCGTGTGGCAGGGCAAGAAAATCGTCTTAGGCACGATTTTTTAGTTAAAAAATCGTTAAAAATCGTTTTTTTCCGATTAGTGCGCACTAACGGGAGTTAGTGCGCACTAACTGGGAGTTAGTGCGCACTAACTGAAAATGATACAATTTGACACTTTTCAGGTCAGTTAAGGTCAGTTTAGGAATGAATATGTATTCCTATTGGCTGCCCTCTTATTTATTCATGTTACCAAGTTTCCTACTGACAGTATATGGGGGGATGGGAAATGGAAACAGTTGGTAGCTTGACAAAACAAGTAATGTGATCAGTCAATGTGACTAGAACTTGTGCCCTAAACCCTGATACCAGGGGTATTGTGATCTTCCTGCACACAGTGCCCTATCCCTATTAATACCAGGAGTGTTGTGATCTTCCTGCACACAGTGCCCTATCCCTAATACCAGGGGTGTTGTGATCTTCCTGCACACAGTGCCCTATTCCTGATACTGGGGGTGTTGTGATCTTCCTGCACACAGTGCCCTATTCCTGATACCGGGGGTGTTGTGATCTTCTTGCACACATCCCGATATCAGGGATAGGGCACTGCATGCAGGAAGATCACAACACTCCTGGTATTAATAGGGATAGGGCACTGCATGCAGGAAGATCACAACACTCCTGGTATTAATAGGGATAGGGCACTGCATGCAGGAAGATCACAACACCCCTGGTATCAGGGATAGGGCACTGTGTGCAGGAAGATCACAATACCCCGGAGGAGTGAGGGTCAGGCAGCTCCCCCCTGTCTGTGAAGCCAGCCTCTCACTAGTAATGCAGGGAGGGAGCTGTCTCAGACTTCACCATCCTCCCCCCCCCCCCCCCTTACCCACACACCATTCACTAGCTGGGACATGGGGGAAGTCAGGAGTGAGGGTCAGGCAGCTCCCCCCTGTCTGTGAAGCCAGCCTCTCACTAGTAATGCAGGGAGGGAGCTGTCTCAGACTTCACCATCCACCCCCCCCCCCCCTCACCCACACACCATTCACTAGCTGGGACATGGGGGAAGTCAGGAGTGAGGGACAGGAAGCTCCCCCCTGTCTGTGAAGCCAGCCTCTCACTAGTAATGCAGGGAGGGAGCTGTCTCAGACTTCACCATCCTCCCCCCCCCCCCTCACCCACACACCATTCACTAGCTGGGACATGGGGGAAGTCAGGAGTGAGGGTCAGGCAGCTCCCCCCTGTCTGCGAAGCCAGCCTCTCACTAGTAATGCAGGGAGGGAGCTGTCTCAGACTTCACCATCCTCCCCCCCCCCCCCTCACCCACACACCATTCACTAGCTGGGACATGGGGGAAGTCAGGAGTGAGGGTCAGGCAGCTCCCCCCTGTCTGTGAAGCCAGCCTCTCACTAGTAATGCAGGGAGGGAGCTGTCTCAGACTTCACCATCCTCCCCCCCCCCCTCACCCACACACCATTCACTAGCTGGGACATGGGGAAGTCAGGAGTGAGGGTCAGGCAGCTCCCCCCTGTCTGTGAAGCCAGCCTCTCACTAGTAATGCAGGGAGGGAGCTGTCTCAGACTGGTATCAGGGTTAGGGCACTGTGTGCAGGAAGATCACAACACTCCTGGAATTAATAGGGATAGGGCACTGTAAGAGATGACTGTAGTAGATTGAATAAAGATCTGATGTTTCTGCTCTCCTCACACCAAACAAAAACAACACACAAGCAGAGAAGCCCTTCTTACAAAGCTGAGCTAGTGAGTTAAGTAGGAGGAAAAGTAAACATACTGGTGCCAGTGTGGCTACTTAAAAAATACACTTACCAACAATCAATTACATATATTTGAACTGTGTACAGTTCCAGCCAGGACCACCTTTCTAAAATGCACAGTGATTGGCAAATTCAACATGCACTAGCATTTCAGGTGCCTGCTAACAAAAATAATAAACAAACAAGTTCCAGTCACGTGAGTGCTGATCATTACATTACTTTTTTTGTCAAGCTTCCAACTGTTTCCATTTCACATCCCCCCAACCATATTGGTAACATCAATAGATAAGAGCACAGCCAGCCAATAGGAATACATACATACATATTCATTCCTAAGTGACCTTTACTGACCTGGGAAGTGTGAACACTTTGTTTCATTTTCTGTTGGTGTTCGTTAGTTTCCAGTTCCATTTCCCATCCCCCCAACCATCACCTCAGTGGTAACCTTGGTAACATCAATAGATAAGAGGGCAGCCAGCCAATAGGAACACATATTCATTCCTAACTGACCTTCAGTGACCTGGAAAGTGTTTAGTTGTATCATTTTCAGTTAGTGCGCACTAAATCGAGTTAGTGCGCACGAACGGGGAGTTAGTGCGCACTAACTCGAGTTAGTGCGCACTAACACGATTTAATGATTTTTAACGATAAATCGTTAGAATTTCTATTGTATCGTGTTCTATAACGATTTAAGACGATATAAACATTATCGGACGATAATTTTAATCGTTGAAAAACGATTCACATCCCTAATACCTGCAATTCCTGTCAGACCTTGAATTACCTAAGCTATCAGAACTGTCTAGCCTGTCAACTTGCTGGTCAGGAACACTGGTAGTGCAGTACCTGCAATAAGAGAAATGTCTCTGTCTATCAAGAGTGTTTAAACTGTTCTACTCCACAGCCAGGATGGTGGAAATGTTCATGTCTTCCGTGCCTTTTGCCTCCAGGCGAACCCTGCCCCCGCTGCAAAGCTAACGGGCCATCTGTGTCTCCCAAAAGCTCAGCTAGTTCTACTACCGGGCGTTCAGCTTCTGGCTCAGTTAGCAACATGGTGCCAATCGCCTTTGCCTCACTATGTCACAGGTACCAGCCCCTGTGACATAGTGAGGGCAAATACCCAGTTGGTATAACAGTTAAGGAGGTGTCCCCAGGGTACAGATGGAGAGGATAAAATGGGAGAATTCAGGATCAAGCCATGGATCCCAGGTATTGTAAAGGGGAATCCAAATTGGAAAAGGGGGCCCCCTGATTTACTATTTTATCCGGAAAGGTTTCATGTTTTATTCATGAATAAAGAAGGGACATTGAGGGAGAGATTACAGGGCCACAGATCTATTACTTTTAAATTGCCATTATGCTTTTATCAAAGAGACTTTTATCAAGTGAAATACTGTTGATGTTAAGAATCAAACTCAGTAAGGTTTAGGTTGGAACTTCAGCACCGTATCAATGCTTGTTTATTGCACATAGAAGTGAGGAAGTATAGAACAACCAAGGCCTTGGAGTTTTATCCTCTAACCTGCCCCCACCCCATGAAGAATCCAACAACTGGGGCAAAGAGGAAAAGGAAAGGAAGTGGTGTAGACTTAGCCCCAATACTGAGTGTGAGCTCTGTGGCTCTCTGAAGTTCACCCAAGTCCAGGGCTATATACAATTCATACAAGCAAGGAGCTAAGCACTTCCTGAATTCCATTTTCAAACTGTTTTTATTGGATCTGGGACGCCTGTTGAACAGAGAACACAACTGATTTTTGATCACATCTGAAGGAATGTATGTGGTCTCAAAAGCTCATGTACAACATCATCTTTGGATAAAGCTTATGCCGAATTTATAAAGAAATTAAGTTGCTAGCTTCTGAAATAACTTAGTAGGGAGTCTGAGAAACTCCGCATACCAATAGACTATTCCGGATTTTCTCAGTTACTCACCATGTTGGTAGTAAATGTAGGTTGTCCTACATTTTGCTTTTCTGCATCAGTCTTTTCTATGCTTATCCCACTAGTGATTATTCTGAAACTCAATTGTGTAAGCTTGTATTCATTTTTCTTTTTTTATTTAAGAAAAGACATCCCTTAGGGAGCACATCTAATAAAGTCCAACATCTTTGATGATAGTGACGCTGTACCAGAAACAAATTATAGTGTTCAGAAAGTTTGAAGGACTGAAAAGAAATGCAGAATGTGTAACACCAAATTTGCCTGTCAAGTAATTTTTTTTTTACTGCTTGTTTCATTTTATTCTTAAAACTGATGTTTGCAGCTTTGTGCTTTCCTATGGGAAATTCCAGATCAGAGATTGCTGATTTACAGCTTCAATCAAGAGCTGACAAATATGAACCCTGCTAAGTGAGAGCTGCTCCATAACAGGTAGTTCAAATTTTCATAAGTCACAACATATCACCTTCAAGTGAAGAGTTTCATTCATACAAAATAATTTGCTGAAATCAACCGATACAAAAAAAAAAACAAAACCTTTCAAATGCACCTTCGTGCCCTGAATGAATCTTACATCTAACTTAGATAATGGTAAAATGACAAGATTTATGCGGAAGATGATCTTCAAAATCATTTACACAGGTAAAATGCATTTTATCTGCGTTAATTGACTATCTGAAAATTGCTTTCCCTTGATGCAGCTAAAAGTATACACAGGGCTCCACATGTGCATACTTTTAACCATATTATAAGGCATTTCAGGAGTTATGTTTAGGTTGAAGGACGAACATATCTTGCTCAGATTGCATTTTCAAATCTATGTGCATTATTCATCATTTGAAAAGAATCTGGACAAACAAAAAGCAGGTGCAAGCATCTACAGGATTGAAATGGAAAGCAAGTGTGTACTTACCTTATGAGAAATGGTACAAAGCCCACAGATTTAAAGTATCCACAGACGTTGTTCAAATGCTGACAGTTTGAACATTGACCCCCATTGATGGTAATTTTCAAAGGCATTTCCGTGGGTAAAACAGTGTATACCCCTTGCAAATGACATGTTAGAAAAATTGCCCACTGGATATGTGGGCAAACTTAGGTGCATAGGTCTGGCTTGTACGCAAGTTTAGCCAGACTGAGCAGAGGCGTTCCTGGGTTAGGGTACTGGGAGGGCTTTGCATTTACCTGCTTACTGGTGGAATTTCAAAAGTTATGTGCAAAGGTTTCCTTGAAAATGGCCTACACACAAATCGTTTTCAAAGCGAACATATGTGCATATGTTTGCTTTGAAAATTGATTAAACTCTTGCACATATTTGACACCTTTCTTTCGTGGGCTGTTGCTAAATTTTCCCCCTGTTGCTGATTCCCATTGCCATGGCTGCTGGCCAACCAACTACCTCCAGCTTCTCAATGCTGCCTATTGTATTCCTCATCTCCTTGAGAGGCTACCACAATGTGTTTTCCTTCCTTGCTTTAACCATCATAATTTCCTTCTCCTGCCTCAATGGAAAGTCTTCCCTTCTCCCACATTCACCCCCCGTCACAGTCTTCCTTCTTCTTCCAAACTACCCCCTCCTCCACTGGTTGTCACAGTCTTCCTTCTTCTCTTAGATTCCCATTTCTCCCCCCTCCCCTGCCTCCCACCAGTCAGTACAATCTTCTTCTCTCCAGTTACTTCTTCCACAGTCTTACTTTTTCCTCTTCCTTTGTCCTTCCATCCCACCCATACCCCAGTCACCACAATCTTTCTCCTCCTCCTGCCTCCCTCCTCCATCCACCGCAGCTTTATCTCTTCTTCTCCAATTGCCACCCACCACAAACTTCCTTCTTTTCCCCACCACTTGGATTTTTTTCCCAGCCCAGGCTATTGACCAATGTATCTGTCCAACAGCAGTCACTGAGTGATGCCCACACTTACATTTCCTGTCTTCATTGCAGGGTTCAGAGAAAACCTACTCCAGTGACAGCTGATGATATTTGTAGAAATGTTACTTTATGTTTTTTAACACCTAGTTTGTGTTGATATGCTATACTATGTATCATGTCTTATTGTACTTTATGTATTTTGTTGTACCCCACTTTGATTTTATGTTTAAAGGTTGTATATCAAATACATTAACTAATTAAATAACTAGTGTTATGCTCGATGGTCCGTGTGCTATTTCCATGGACCGCCACTCTCATCTCCTGGCCGGATGAATGGGGATGGCTGCCTGCATGCCTCGACACCGCCCGTGGCACAGACACTGCCAGCTCTATGCCCAACACAATGCTTCCTGATGTCAGGGGAGGCCCTCGCTTGATGCACTCTGGGCTGCGGGGTGCCGCCGGCATCTCGGCTGGCCCTGCCAACCCTGACAGCCTTCCTCCATCTGCTTCATAGGACTCCCTTAGGCACACGTGCATGCTGATTGAGCTCTTTTAAAGGGCCAGTGGGGGGAATCGAACAAGGCGCCTCCTGTTGACATCACAGATCCTTTGGATAAAAGGCTCTCCTGGATGTTCCTCTGGTACCTTGGCAATAGGTCAAACTCCTTGGAGTAGGCAATTGCCTCTTCGTTCCTGGTTCTGGTTCCAGTGCCGTGTCTTCATGTTCCTGGTTTCTTCCTATGTCTTTGGAGTTCCTGCATTCCTGCCCTGTGGTCTCTTGCCTGTCTCCAGTGTTCCATCCTGCTGTACCACCTTGCCTTGTCCCCTTAGACTGACTTCCCAGATTGACCTCTGTTCAGATCCCCGACTTTGTCTCTGTTTGGATTCCTGGCTTGACTTTGGACTGTTTCTTGGCTTTGCTTGACTTCTGCCTGGTGTCCACTGCTTGCTCCTCGTCTTGTTGAACTCCACCTGTCCTTGACCTCTACCTGCACTCATCTCTGCTGTTCACTTCCTGTCCCAACCACTGACTTTGTTCCATTCCCACTAGCCAACAATACCTTCTGCTATGAATTCATCTCTTCACAGAGGCCCGCACTTAAATCCAGCTGGCTCCAGCACCTGAGGGCTCAACCTAAGGAAAATGAGGATTGGTATTGGTGACATTCCTGTTGGACCTCTGCTCCAGACAGCTCCACCTGCCGAAGGTAAGGACCTGCAGGATCCCTCCCTGTGGGTAGTGCCAACCTCACCTTGGTCCAAGGGTCCACTTCCACAACAGTTTGCCAAGGCCATGGACCCGATGGATCTTGCTGTTTTGAAAGCCATTCTTGATTTAGTCCAGAAATTGCAGGGCCTCCAATTAGCTTGAGAACTCATTGTGTCAGACATGAACCACTTTGCTGCTAGCCTAGACCCCTTGACCCTACCTACTAGGGATGTGAATCATGTGATCGATCGTCTTAACGATCGATTTTGACTGGGGGGGGAGAGAAATCTGATCGTCATGGTTTTTTTTTGTTAAAAAATCATAAATCGGGGGAGGGCGGGAAAACCGGCACACCAAAACAACCCTAAAACCCACCCCGACCCTTTAAAACAAATCCCCCACCCTCCCGAACCCCCCCAAAATGTTTTAAATTACCTGGGGTCCAGTGGGGGGGTCCCGGCGCGATCTCCCGCTCTCGGGCCACGGCTGCGTTAATAGAAATGGTGCCGGTGGCCCTTTGCCCTTACCATATGACAGGGCAAAGGTAGTGCCGGCGCCATTTTGGTTCCTGTCACCCGACGTCACGAGTGCAGGAGATCGCTCCCGGACCACCGCTGGACCCCCAGGGACTTTTGGCCAGCTTGGGGGGGCCTCCTGACCCCCACAAGACTTGCCAAAAGTCCAGCGGGGGTCCGGGAGCGACCTCCTGCACTCGAGCCGTATTGCCAATATTCAAAATGGTGCCGGCGCTACCTTTGCCCTCACTATGTCATACGACCCGTACATTAAAAAAATTGGAACTCTGACTTGCTCTGCGCTTTCCTTCCCTTTGATGTCATTTTTTAAAATAAAACAACAAAAAATATCACAATATTTTAGGTGTTTTTCTTTTCTTATTTTAGTGCACACTAATTTAAAACCATGCACGCTAAAAAGAAATAGTACACACTAACTCAAATAGCTTGCAATATTTGAGTTAGTGTGCACTAATTTTATCAAGTGTTCATTTAGTGTACATTAATTGAATTAGTGCACACATTTAAAAATGAAATAGGAAATGTTGTCTCTGTGTCATTTCAACAACAGTTCATTGGGATTCTGTCCCATCCTGTAGACTTCACTCCCATATAGGAGAATTGATTGAATGATGTTATTGAATAATTTTAAGAGTAGCTTTACTCAAGGCTTGAAACTGGCCAGAGTTTCTTTTTTTTTTATTGCATATAGGACCCTTAGGACTTTTCCTTATAGTATCTTTATAGCCAATTTAAAGCTCCCAGATGTATTTGGTATCAGGACAAGGAATGCATAGTCTAAGGTGAGCTGTATTTCTGGTTAGTTAGGAAAAATTTGAATTTGTTGTGGGTTGTTTTTTTTATGGAAAATTATAATTTTTCTTTTCCAGATTCATCTATAGGGTGCAAGATTTGTAATGGTTCTCAAGCAGGTTTAGGATTTTTTGCAGAGTTTCTGGGATAGGGGATGAAAGGATCAGATCATTGGTATACAGCAGGCATTTATCTCTTTAGCTTCAGTTCTGTGGCTGAGTACTTTGGTGAGATTATTGATGTAGGTGTTATCTTGTCTTTACAACTTACAGTGATGATGAAGATGACCATCAAACTGACAGCCTGTCCTGTGCTGTAAAACTCCTTGTAATGGCCTTGATAACATGCATAGCAATGGTACATAAAGATATCCACCAGTCCTGCATGCAGGAAAGGCAGGTGGCCATGCTGTGGGAGTGGTCGTAATGTATGGAAATGTCACTTTGGCTTCCCTGCTTCATTCCTAATTTGCCTCCTTGCTCGTGATCCCCCCTCCTCCCTCCTCCCTCCCCCACCAACACACACACCCTACATCAGTCTAAAGACTACTGAAATAAAATCAAGAATTAGACCAAATGAGTAAGAACTAGGGCCCAAAAATTTGATTTTGGTTATTTTTTCACTTTGAAGAGGTGTGGGGGTGGGGGGAGGGTTCAGGTTTTAGTTCATGCAGAGGTAGATTTTAAAATCTGTGCGTGCACGTTTCCATGTGCAAGCTCGCACATGGATGCACCAATTTTATAACGTGTGCATTTAGCCACACCCATGTTATAAAATACAATTCCTGTACGCACATGCACGCCCGATTTTTATATCAGTATGCGAATGTAAGGGCGGGTCGCAACTCGCTCGTGCAAGGGGGGATTTTAGTTAAAAATACGGGGCAACATGATCGGGCCTACACCAGTTCCCACCCAGTCTTATCCCACTACCTTACCTTTCTCCCTTTTCCCTTCTCCTCTCCAACCCCTAGACCTACTCTAACTAGCCTCTTTTTTTAAATTTTCAAACTTACCTGCTCCTTCAAGCAGCAGGTAGTTCCAGCTAGTGCGCCCTTCCCTGCAACACAGCCTAATGGCTGCTGTCCCAGTTGGCCAGCACCCCGCCCCTTTTAAAAACCCTGGTACATCCATGCCTATTGGCTATTAAAATTTGATCTTTAATGTTTATTTCTGTTTATTTTGTTTGCCAAACCAAAATAAACATATAAAAACAAAACAAGAAATGAACAAAACAAGGCCCCTCAAAACTCCTTCCTGCCCCCCAAAATATCTGCCATGATTAGGGACCAACCCGGCCCATTTACTCTCCTGGATGGAGAAAGTGGGAAGAATCATATTCACTTGCTCCTTTTCTGCTTAGGTCCCTGAAAAATGGTGCCATCTAGCCCTGAGGCTGGTGCAATAGTGACATTAAAATGGCACCAGTCTAAGGGCCATCTTGCATTCTTTTTAAAGGGCTGCCAGAAGTGTCATCCCTTCTGCCCATTTCTCTATTCATGAGACCCATGAAAGAGAAAAGTGGTGGCTGAGAAGGTCCCTGGCTCTAGCAGCTTTTGGGGGGACAGGAATGGGGAACAGAAAAGCCCCAGCTGAGCTTAGCTCAATCCAACTGGTATAGGTCAAGCCTTGGATTATTGCTGGGCCCACAGGGAGGTCCCAGGGAGGCCCTGCAAGCACTAGGAAGGAATTTTGTAGCCTATTGAGATGGAGGAGGCCATTAAAAATAACTGAAAATATTCATAAAACCTTGGGTATTTTTGGTGTCTGTGAGTGTCACTGGGGCCAATTGGGTGTATATGAGTATCAGTGAGCTTTACTGGGGGTGTGTATGATTATCACAGAGGCTGACTGGGTCTAATTATATAGAGTGTGAGTGGTTGTTAAGTGACATTCAACATGAGTTTTCTTAAACTTATTGATACTTAGAGTATAACATTTGAGACGGGACAGAGAAGAGAGGAGGAAAAGATACTCCTTAGAGAGAATATAGAAGATCAGAGAACAATTTCTGGATCTGTCTGAGGAGCATGTCTTGTACAGGTGTCAGGTACAGCAAGAAAACCATACTATAACTATGCCAGAAGTTAGAGCAGGATCTGTGCTCTTCCACTTGAAAAGGCCACACCTTTCCAGCACACCTGGATGTTTTTGCCATAGGAACCTTCCAGGCACCTCTTGGGGTCACAACTGGAAAAAGTTAGTCAGCTACCTCCATATATATACTAGTTTCTGGCTGCATTTCTCAGGAAAATACATCTCTCCCACAAAGCAGACAGCAACAACAACTGATTTCTACCAAATTATACATTTCCCCTCTCTGGTTTTTTTTTTTTTTTGGTTTTTTTTTTTTGGGGGGGGGGTATAAATTCTACTCACATCCCTATAAAGGAACATGCAGGCTATGAGGCCCACCTTCTACATCTGCAAGGACTTCCATTCCTTCAGCATGCAGGTGATCTGCAATGCCCAGGTTTCCAGGGACCTGTCTTGAGGCAGTCAGAAGTTCATGACTGCTTACAGAATGGTCTCATCACTGGGGGTTGGCATTTAGGTAAGTATTCTGCTCTCACTACAATGTCTAGGTGACCTTACCATTTTGACCCTAGTCTCTACCAGAAGACAGTCTCAGTGCCTAACAACTTGGGATATCTTTCTCTCCTCTTATCTGCCTTCTCCCCCAGAGATTTCCACTCAAAACCTTGTTCATGATCCCTTTAGCATACCCATATACTGCAGCAAATGTCCACTACAAAGGGTCCACAGGCAGATCAGTGCAATCATTGAAATAACCTTTGGCCTACTCAAAACATGTTTCTGCTGCCTGGATAGAACAGGGGATTTCTTCTCTACAACTCAACATAGGTCTTTAATATCTTTCTAGCCTGCTGCATGCTTCATAACCTAGCCAAAACCTAAGGCCTGCCTCCTTCAGAAGGACAAGATGCTAAACTTACAGTGCCCAATGATAAAGAGTAGGAAGAAGAAGCATATGAACTGAGTGAGGAGGAATTGCAGGAGATACATAGCCAGACTCAACAGCATGCTGTAAAGGTAAGAAACACAGTACAAAGATGGCACATTTACTTACAGCTGAAAGATGACAATTGTGCATTGCATAGACATTATTTGGTTTGTGGGATATTCTGTCCTTTTGGGAGGAGAGGAAGTATCTTGGATTGCTCAAGTCTGATGCTTCTTCAAAAAGGTGTTTGTTCATCACTGATGGTGTCTTTTGGTGCCACAGACACAAGATGTGGCAAGGCATGATAGCTGTAGGAAGGCACCAGAGGCAATGGAAACTCTTGAAAGCTGATGTTTGGGGAGGGGGGGGGGGGAGCAAAGGATGAAGGCCTGGCAACACTGATGTGTAGTTCTTCTTCAGAGAATGTGCAATATGAGGCCATCTGCCTTCCTGCACAGGCAGGAAGGGGAGCCTTCTGCACTCCTGACATCAGAAGGGGAGCCTTCCTCTAAAGTGGAGGAGGAATGGGGGGAGGAGGCATCCTTTAGAAGGATAGGCATCATATGAGGTGTTGGACAAGCAGATGGAGCCTACCATCAGAATGGTGGAAATGAAGCAGGTAGAGACTAAAACCTTGGTAGTGGTGATGGACATGGTGAGGGAGGCAGCATCCAAGGATCCTGTTGCTGCCAAGGAACATCCCATGCTTGCCTTGGCTGACATGACACTAAAGAATCTCCATCCAAACAGAACTTAAGGAATCCCTCCACAGCTAAATGCTTTGTGAAGTGATATCAACTCCTGCAAAGGAAAAAAGACACCTAGAACCTTGCCATTCCATACAATCATAGCACTATCTTTTAGGACTCAAACAATGGCAACTTTATCTATGAAAAGGTAGCAATACAAATATTACACCAGGCCCTAGAACACTAAAACGCCACCTACTGGAGTACCAGAACAAGCCAGACTGCTACAAATCCCTACAGAGAAACTACATGCCAGCAGCAATACTGTACCTCAGTTACACACAAGCAGAACACAGACTGACCCTTACCTAATTCAGAATAACTTACTACAAATTAGAAACAGAAATATGCAGACAAAAACCTAAATAGAAAAAACCAAAAACTAGACTTTGAACAGTGGATTGCTAAAGAAAGAGCAAAATACAAAAATATAAGAAATGCATGTTCCCAAAGATGGCATATATCAATCACTAAAACCTCAAAATAATGTTTTTTACCCTTTGTTGACTTTTTTTATTTTTCTAATCAGTTGGTCATGATTTTTTCCTAATTCCTTGTTCAGGATATCTTTTCTCTTTCTGTTTCTTCTCTCTCCTTCTCTCTTTTCCCCTTCCTCCCTCATACAAGCTCTCACTCTCACATGCTCTCCCACACACACACACATAGGCTCTCACAAGAGTTCTCTCACATGCTCATATACACAGGCTATCACTCTCACAGGTTCCCACACAAACACACACACACTCGCAAGCCTTCACTCTCACATGCACTCTTTTCTCACATACAGGCTCCCTCACTCACTCACACACAGGATCTCGATTGCACAAGCTCCCATATACATATAGGCTCTCACTCTCACAGGCTCTCAGAAACACAGGCTCTCATTCACTTAGGTTTTCACACACACACACAAGCTCTCACTCATACATACACACACACACACACACAGGGCCTCTTCTTCAGTCACCGCAGGATGAGGTCCAGTGTCGGACCCCTCCTTCTTTGGCCACTGTGGGAAGCATCCCATGGCGGCCACTCTGCAGGCCTCCTCTTTTGGTGTTGGGCAGCCCTGAAAGGGAGGGCCTGAGACCAAAGTTGCTGGGCTATGGCCAACCAGGTCTACCCATGGCTATGCCATTGCTCCCACAAGAAAAACAGGAGGAACTTTGGTGGCCTTAACACAATACCTTACCTCCTCCTCCCACAAGAACTATGATGAGGCCATACCTGGGAACTTTTGATGTCGAATCACTCTGAGATTTTCATCGATTAATGGGGGCCAGGTCTGGACAGTATGCACCCCATCTTCCTCCTTTTTCATACACACACTTTCACATGTTCACTGTCACTCTTTCTCACATACATACATGCTCATTCTCACATACACACACACACATGCCCACTCACACACACAGTCACATACATCCCATTCACTCATAGTCACACACATGATCCCTCATTCCTTCTCTCCTGGCCTGAATTCAGCAGCTGCAGCAGCTTCCTCCTCCTTCTTCTTCTGCTGCGTGGGCTGATATTATCTTTTTGACTGGTTGTGTGGGCTCACATTTCCTTGTCTCTTTCTTTTGGCAATGCAGTCTGATGAAATTCTTCAGTCTTGCCATTCACCCAATCAGTAAACACTCTTCCTCCTCTTCTGGGGCTCATACAGGCTCGTCTTTGCTGTATCTTTAGTTTTGTAGGTTTGGCTCAAAGACCCGGCAATTCCATTAGAAACAAACAGTTCAAACAACAAAATTGCAACTGTTTTGCTGTTAGGGCAGTTTTGTTATTTGAACTGTTTGATTTTGCACCACTTAGGGTCAATGCTGGTATTTGATTTATTGCAATTGAAAAAAATAACTCTTGAAAAATTTGGTATGGGTGAATGATCGAGAGGACCAAGGTACTTCCTTCTAGAGAGATCTTACACTTTCCCAGCTTGCTGATACCCACTTTGCTTTTGCCTTTGGCATTATTAACAATTTTGAAATTTTTGCCTTTTAAATATTGAATTACTGTCGTCTCCCTAGTGATTCAACAGAAGCCGGAGAGTTTATTTGTACAGGGATGCCCTAATTTTCTGATCTTGGCATAAGGTGGCTGTTGATAACATCAGTAGGTCCACAGGGTTTCCATAGCAAGTCAGCCATATTGGTAGTTCTTAGCTATAGACAACAAAAAACCTTTATTCGATCTGACTCTGGCTAAAACAATAGGATGAATTGAAGACACCTACAAAGAAATCTCTGCACTATTTATCTCAATTAAAAATCTACTAACTTCACTGAAACTCATAATCAACATTGACAAAACTGAAATTATCATCATGCACAAAAAACCCAACCCAACCCCACCACCCCTTCCTTTCCTCAACAATCAAACAAAATCTATACTCCCTGCCACCCACACCAGGAACCTAGGAATTATCATTGATAAAGAGCTTTCATTCAAGAACCACATATCAAACAAAACTAAAGAAGAATTTCACAGACTACTAACCCTAAGACATCTAAAACCGTTTCTCAACCCTTATGACTTCAGAACTGTCTTACAGCTCCTCATTTTCTCCACCATCAATTACTGCAACTCCCTACTAATTGGAATACCTTATTCAAACCTCAAACCTCTCTAGATTCTGCAGAATTCAGCAGCCAGAATTCTGACTAGAACAAAGAGAAATGATCACATAACACCCACACTGATTTCTCTACACTGGTTTCCAATTAAAGCACGAATTGAACATAAATCCATGACCATCGTACACAAAATCCTAAACAATGAACAACAAGGACTAAATGATTTAAACATAACCCCCCAACTTCCCCAAATAAGCCTATGCTCAAACAACTCAGGATGTCTAAACATCCCACCCCCCATCAGAGATGCTCATCTGACAACAACACGAGAAAGAGTCTTCTCCATTGCCTCCCCTACAATTTGGAATTCCCTCCCAAAAGATATAAGAACCCAACATAGCCTCAAAACCTTCAAAAAAGACCTAAAAACTTGGCTGTTTTGCAAAGTCTACAATGACCCTCTTACCTCTGATCATCCTAACACTCATTCGAACCTTCAACCTTAACTACAAAATTACCTTGTCTCCATCCAACACCAAACAACCCCTCCGTCTTTTCCAGACTGATAGTGTTTAACTTCTGTTTCTATATACTTCCTGTTATACCTTTTTCAAAACTATTAAGAAAAAATTACAACTTGAACCTTGTAAACCGTTATGATGGCTTCACCAAATGATGGTATATAAAACTTAACAAATAATAAATAAATAAATGAATGAATGAATGAATGAATGAATAAATAAATAAATAAATAAAGACAAGGTACCAAAAGAGGAGCAGAACAGCACCAACAGTGGCAGGAACAACCTAAGGCACCATGACAGGGCAAAGCAGCATAAACAGTGATAGGATCACTCCACGGTATAGAGTGAAGTTATGGCAGGCATCACAGTGACATGAACACCCCAAAGCACTACAAGAGGGGCAAACTAGCCCCACAATGGCAGGAACACCCCAAAGCTAAAACAAAAAAGGTTCAAAGGATACAAACAACAGTGTTATGAAGAGCCCAAGACAACAGTGTGGCATAAACCAACTGTTATAACTATGGCCCATATCATGAGCCCATTGGGGTATGGCCAAGAGAGGGGGGCGGATAAAGATGGGGGAGGAAGTGAAAACTGATAGGGGGCTGTTCATACTGACAGTGTTGTGTGGGGTGTCCACACAATATTGTATCCTCACTGGCCCTCTTTCTCAGGCACACCTATTTCCATACCATACCTACTAGCATTTCCTTCAAGGTAGTTGAACTAGAGGGCAACACTTGCTTTCACCTATGGGTTATACAACATGGTTACCATGTAAGAATCCCGGTAGGTAAGTGGTTTGAGCCTATTTTCCAGTTGCAGCTGTAGGTAGTCCATGAGCATTAACATCTGAGAGATTATTGAGAGAAGAAGATTTGCCTGGCAGTTGCTTACTGAGTAATATTGGGGCTTAAAAGTTTGGCAAGAGGTGAAATTATGGGGTAAATTAACTTCAAGTGTGCATGCCCTTGATTAAAAGACAGGAAAGGTAAGTAATTTCTTTTAGTGTGTATTTGTGTGTGTACCTGATTAAAAAAAGGCTTGGGAGATAGGTAATTTTTTTTTCTATGGTTCGTGTGTATGCCTTTGGTTAAAAAAGAAGACAGGAAGGTAGGTAATTTCTTTCTTTCTCTCCCACTCACCACTTTGCTCATTCTTTGATTTACAAACTCTTATCTCATATAAGAGGACAAGAATTATTTCCATATCAAAAATCAATCGGGAATTGATCTAGAACAAGGGAGTAACCTAGCCCTTATCAGTTAGATTAATTGTCCCCTTGCAGGTCATTGCCAAATTAACATTAAATATATCACAAAAATTTAAAGGACTCCAAGTTACATATCTCCTCTTCCATAGCAACCTAAATTAACTAGGAATCAACAATATGAAGATGCAGACAACAGTCCAGCAGTCTTTTGCACTGTAGTGAACGTGGAGGCATGCTCACTTGCTAAGAGAGATGTGAGCCCTTGGGCCATGGCGCAGCTCAGGGAGGAGCCCCAAGACACACACCAAGGGAGTCGAGAGTGTTCAGGCACGGGCTGGAGCTGGTCCAAGAAAACAAAGAGGCAGGCGATCTATGATAGCCGTCAGGTAAACAAAACAGAATAGATGCCTTGATCTTTTTCAAAACTTTATTCATGCAGAGACATGTTCATAAAATTGCCCGACTCAGGCCGAGTTTCGCAGCTCAACAGCCGCTGCCTCAGGGGCTCAGTCACTCAACTCACTCAGTTGATAAGCTGATAAGAGCAGAGACTGCAGTTCGAACGCTGATTTGCAAGATAAACTACTTAGTCACGTTGTTCTTGTACTGCTGATACACCATTGTTGTTCATTGGAAGAAACAACATCATTGCTTTCACTCATGACTTGAGTGACTGAGCCCCTGAGGCAGCGGCTGTTGAGCTGCGAAACTCGGCCTGAGTCGGGCAATTTTATGAACACGTCTCTGCATGAATAAAGTTTTGAAAAAGATCAAGGCATCTATTCTGTTTTGTTTACCTGACGGGCTGGAGCTGGGACAAGACTGGACCAGGATCAAGGCGAGGAAAACTGGAACAAGGTAGGTAAGCCTTCCACTGGACCTGCATGCACCGGTGAGACCCAGCAATGTAATGCTGGTCTCAAGAGTAGCCCTCCAGCCACTCAGTAGCCCTTCCTGACCTGCCGCTTGGGAACAATGACTATGTGAGGCCAGACAGAGGCTGAGGGCAAGAACAAGATGAGATGTGGAAATCAGGAACTAGGAAACTCAAAGACTCAAGGAAGTTGGAAGACTCAGATGAGGATACGTGGAACTTGCAAGACTCAGATCAGGTTTCAGGATACTAGGAAGACCCGAACAAGGATTCAAGGAACTTAGAAGACTCAGACGAGGATACATGGAACTTGGAAGACTCAGATGAGGTTTCAGGATACTTGGTAGACTCGGACAAGGTTCCATGGAATTTGGAAGACTTGGACAGGGATCCAGGATACTTGAAAGGCTCAGGCAAGGATTCAGGGTTAAGGCACTAGTACTGGATGAGTACTGCACCACAGCGAGCCTTACACAGTCACCCATGGCTGGTCGCAGACCACGCCAAAAGTGAAGAAGACTCCAGACGAGAAAATGAAGACTTGGAACTGGAAACATGTCAAAGATTCAGGATAGGCCTGCACCGAGGCGCACCCTACACAGCCGCCCTTGGCTGGTCACGGACCATGCTGAAGTGGAGCAGGTTCTGGCTTGAGTCTTGGGCAAGGACGGAAGCAAGCACAAGGTTCTCCGAAGACCAGGAACAGGATTCAAGACTCAGGATACAAGACTCAGGATTCAGGAACAGACCTCAGAATTAAAAACAAGGAGCCTTCCGGAGACTTGCACTTCAGACGTAAAAACAGGCGTGCCATGAAGCACCCTACCCAGCCCCTCAAGGGCTGGTCACAGACCACGACGGTGGCATGCCACAAAAGGTGGACAAGCAGGGAGCCTGGAATCAGGACAAAGAGCCGGAGATGAGGACATCAGGGTCAGGACTGGAACACAGAATATCAGGCACTTCTGGACATGGAACATCGGAACGTCTGGAAATGGAACCTCAGGACACTGAAGAGACAACGAAGGTGTTTCAACGAGGAACAGGTCCAGGAACATCAGGATGAAGGAGACCAGGAACATCTAGGTCATGAAATGATGAGCCATCTAAACAAAAGACCACCGAGGACCTTGACTGGAGAAGAGATGCATGGACAACCATGGATACCCAATTTGAAGGCCCCCAAGGAATGAAGGCTGAGCCCTTTTATAAGGCTGGACTACGGAGCAGACTGATGATGTCATCATTGGGGCCGCAGGGCTTTTCCCGCTGCTGGCCCTTTAAATAATGTGGAGAGAAGCACGCCCGCGCCTAGAGGAGCCTGGGAGGTGGAGGAAGTTGATGGCGGCACCAGGGCTGCATGAAGACAGTCAGTGGAAGCTTCCTTCCGCGAAGATGAGGTGTCCGGCAGTGGCACTAGGGTTGTGAAGAGGAGCAACGATGGAGGCTTCCCCTGCTGCATGAAGAGGATCCCAGCGGCGGCTTCCTAGCCGCAAAGAAGATGAAATCAGCAGCTGCTCCTGCCACGAAGAAGCACCAGCAGCCCCTCCTGCTGCACACAGTGGCATCGGGCCACAAGGAGCAACAGCAATGGCCCAGGGGCGGCCTAGGCCGCACAACAGGGGATCAGCAGCATCGGGCCGGTGGTCAGAGGTCCCGGCGCAAAGCCAGTTAATGAGGACAGGATCGTTACATGCATTGAGTACACATGCAAGATTACATACTAGTTGGTAAGAGGTTGTATGTGCGCACCTGGTCCAAAGAGAATGAGTCCAATCTCTGGTTGCTAGAGTGGAAGATCTGGAGAAGACAGAGAGAGAACAGACAGAGTGATATATAAAGGAGAACTTCAGAGACATAGGAAACATGTCTGAAAAAGGTCAACTAGTCGGAAAGCATTACCTGATGTAGCTGGAGTGATCCTGTAGCAAGGACCTGTTCTCCAGGTGATGCATTATCCTCACTCATCAAGGATGAGTCTTCAAGAGCTAGTACCCAGGAGGGAAAGGTTAGGTCAGCTGTCATAGCTGGTGATTCGATTATTAGGAATGTAGATAGCTGGGTGAATGATGGATGTGAGGATTGCTTGGTAACTTGCCTGCCTGGTGCGAAGGTGATGGACCTCATGCATGACCTAGATAAGATTTTAGACAGTGTTGGGGAGGAGCTGGATGTTGTGGTCCATATGGGCACCAAAAACATAGGAATTTAAGGGAGGGAGGTTCTAGAGCCAAATTTAGGCTTGTAGGTAGAAAGTTAAAATCCAGAACCTCGAGGATAGCATTCTCTGAAATGTTCCCCATTCCACGTGCAGGACCCCTGAGGCAGGCAAAACCCAGTGTCTCAGTGTGTGGATGAGACGATGGTACAGGAAAGAAGGCATTAGTTTTATAAGGAACTTGGCAGCATTTTGGGGAAAAGGGAGCCTATTCTGAAGGGATGGGCTCCATCTTAACCAGGGTGGAATCAGGCTGCTGGTGCTAGCCTTCAAAAAGGAGATAGAGCAGCTTTTAAACTAGAACATGGGAGAAAGCTGACAGTCACTCAAAAGCACATAGTTCAAAGGGAAATATCATCGAAGGATACTAAAATAGTAGAGGATTTAGAGCATCCCAATAAAAAAGTTCCAATAAAAGAAAAAGTAGCCCACATGCATATAAGTAAAGAACTACATGAGTTAAAAGATTCCAAAATACTCCTGTCAAGTGATAAGCAGATTATTAATATCATAAAAAACATACTTTGACATGTCTATATGCTAATGCCAGAAGTCTGTACATACTATGAATGACACATCTTGTTTAAGATAAAACATAAAGCTTAAAGATGGTGATGGTAGTGGTAATTTTACTGTATACACTACAATACATTTAAGATTGTGATAACAAATACACCTTTCTGTCATTACACCAGTGTCTATCACATCAGCTTATCCTCAGCACATACGAAATATTCATTGCTTCTGAGCAGGATACAGAATTTTCCAAAATGAAGTTATAATATATTCTGTTTCAGGGGTGGCCAACTACAGTCCTTGAGAGCCAGATTTTCAGGCTATCCATAATGAAAGGTGAATTTTAAAAACCCTATGCGTGCCAAAGCCAGGAGATAGGCGCATGTCTCGAGCTGGCACACGCCGCACGGATTTTAAGACATTCCCACGAATGCGTGTATCTCCTGGTAGACACACAAATCAAATGTCAAAAAAGGGTTGGGCATGTGTGTGATCTGGGCGGAGCATGGGTGGGACATGAGCATTTCAGGATGGTCACTTGAAATGTGTACATAAGTATTTCCTTCTGCTATGGATGGCATGTACGTTTTAAAATTAAAAAAATTGGGGCTAGTCAACGGAGTTTGAAGGGTCAGGGCTAACAGGGTAAAAGGGTGGAAGGGTTTGAAGGGTCAGGGCTAACAGGGTAAAAGGGTGGAAGGTTAATTAGTGGGGTTAGGAAGTCGGGATCCTTTACCTGGTCAAACTGGGAATGGACTGTGCAAACTGGTAATTGCATCGGTATGTGTATCTAATAAAATCTCCCACTTATGCGGTAGAGCTGGCATTTGCACGCACAAGCGCACATCCATACAAAATTGCATGCACATGCACGCATGTACAGCCGATTTTATGTCATACATGCATATACGTGCATATGTTATAAAATGGCAATGTCTATTCACATGAGCAGCCGTACGCATGTATATGTACGCCCACACAGCTATTTAAAAGTTATCGTCCCCATATGCATGCGATAGATTTGCATACAATGGAGACAGTACATGCAAATCTATCTCTTGTATATTCCTTGCAGATATCCTGAAATCCTGGCTGGTTTGTGGCTCTCAGGGACTGGAATTGGCCACCCCTATACTATTTCATTGACTGTCATGACTGGGCTGGCCAATTTGGGGATGCTTCCAAGCAGGGAGGAGCAGGAATTAGGAGCAAGCAAGTCAAGCATAGGGTCTTCTGCACAAATCAAGAGCAGGCAGAACCAGCATGGATCTTCTGTATGACCCTTTTGGGTTGAACCCATAAGTTCTGGTGGCTGGCAGCCTTCTCGGGCAGGTCTTCTGGAAGCAGTGCACTGTGTCAGGAAGAAGGTACTCAGTGGAACAGGGAATGCACCAGCAAGACAGGCAAGACAAGTAGACATGAGACAGGGCAAGCTCAAAACTGGGTAAAGGGCAAGGAACACACAGAAGAAGTAGGACACTAGGAGGCCTAGATATGATACAAGGCAAGGACAGGCCAAGGAATACATGCAAACAAGATAGACCACTAGAAGGCCTAGACAAGGCACAAGGCAAGGGCATAGGGAGGCCCCCAGGAAACAAGAGGGCCACTGAGGCCCACTGGAACAAGAAGGGTCACTGTAAGAACCACAGGGAATAGAAGGGACTCTGGGAGGTACACAGGGAGCAGAAAGGTCACTAGGAGATCCACAAGGATCAGATGGGCCACCAGGGGACCCACAGGGAGCAGAAGGGCCACTAAGAGAGCCATAGGAACAGGAAAGTAGCATAGCAAGGAAACACACATTCAAGGGAGGTCATAGTAGGGCCTAGACAGGGCAGGCAAGATACAAAACACACACAGTTAGGAAAGGCCCAAACAAACAAGACAAGGGCAAAAAGACAGGGCAGGCAGTCTAAAAGCCTGAATAAAGCAGGAACTAGACACCCAACAAGGGTAAGGTTAAACAGGCAAAGGGCCAGGAAAAAAGAGCAAGGGCAAGGTTACACAGGCAAGCACACAAGAACAGATGGCTAAAGGCAGAGAGGAGACTCCACTCTGAGGCAGGGAATAGACTGTTAGGGAGATCCTTATAGTGCTGGCCTTGCGTCATGCAGCCTTCAATGGTGGCTAGAATGGATCCGAGTGTGGCCCAGAGAGGGCCTCTGCTAGAGGGGGCGGGAACTGCCTAGCAGCCAGATTTGTAACATTGACTATATATAGTGCTTTAGTAATGAAGGCAGAATTTTTTTAAATGTATTTTTATTGGGATCTTTTACTAGATTCTGTCTTTCCTTTTGTGAATTAGTGTATGATAAAGAGAAATTCCAAATCCCAATCTGGAACACTCATTCCGTTGAATTCTGTATTCATTCTGCAAGTCAAGAGAACTCAGATAGAGAGATCCAGCTAATGTGGTTCTTAGCATATAATTTATTCACCAGCTGTCAGAGAATTAGAATCTTCCCATAATTTCAACATTTTTTTTCTAATCTAATGCAATCTAGTTTTTTTTTATATTCCTTCTTTCTGGACCGCCACCAAAGGATCACCTAATGTGGCTTTCAGCAATACAAAATACACAATCAAATACTTTCAAAATAGTAATACAAATTTCCATTTCCATATTTACCAGAAAAAAAATCATTTGGACAGGGTTTCCCACCATTTTATTTCATACTGTGAGAACACATTATGGCTACAGGAAACCACTACCCTACCATATTATTAAATAAGGATCTGAATAAATGCCCATTGTTCATCGTGTATGCAGTCCCTTCTGTGAACAATAAGGGATGTTCTATCATGCCATTGTTTGATTTCTGTACAGACATCTGTGCTTGTCTTAATCTCACTCTTCAACCAGCATTTAAATCCATAGGGTTTGAAGGAAGAAGGTTTGCTTTTTTTTTTGAAGCATGAGTGCAATCCTTTCCTAACATCGAGAGAAAAGATTTGCAAAACACTCCTGCTGTCTGCCAAGGTATTTTGTCAATGAATCATATCTTTCCTTCAAGTTCATTCAAAGGATTCCTGGCCTTGAATTTGAAAGAGGAAGTAATCTGAGCTAAACATCACCTGGCAGAGTCCAGGCAGGCAGCAAAACAACCGTGCTTGCTATTTATAATTGTGTAGTTTCATTTTTGTAGTCCCCCAGGACATGCGGATTTTTCTTAACTTTACGACATATTACATTCACCGCTTGTTGCGATAGACGATAGCCTCTTTGGATGCACTTTGTTGAGATCAGGCTTTCTAAATGTTTTCTGAATTCAATTAAACAGTCCAATTTGTATCACTTCTTCAGAGTATCTACAGGTTTTCCCCAGTAGTCTGAACAACACCTATTCTGAGGTGATATGGGTAAATTGCAAAACATTAATTTACTATTAGCATAATTATAGGGTTTTTTCTGCTCACAAGAATTTGTTCATCGCTTGGGGCCAAATCCTTTTTTTTGCTTGCACAATGCCTCCTTTGTTTTAAAGATATACAATAGTGTGCGTCTCAGGAACAAAGTGCCCTTTGAAATATTTTATTATTACTGTCACAAGGTCCTCCTAATCAGTGGGAAAAACAACAAGCATACAAGGAGCTTCTTTAAATATACTCAGACTGGAAAGAAAATGCCTTGATTTTTCTCTTTAGATTTTCGATAAGGTCTAGTAGCCAGCTGACATCAAGGCTCATATGCCGAACCACAGAAAACTCTGCAAATGGCATTTCCTGTACTAAAACTTGACATGGTACACACAATAATCACCATAATATGCGATTTCGTGATATTTAGCACCTAAAACAATATTTCTAAAATTTTGCATGTTCTGCACATAGTCCACTACACATTACAATTTTTCAAATTCGAACAGGCCAATGCGATAAAACCACGCAGGAAACAGGCGCTTGTATTGAGCACCCGTTTTACTAATCTGCACACAACCATCTCTCCTGAGCGCCTGATACAATAATCAAATGAGCTACCGTGCCAAAAAGGACACGCTAGGGGGAAACTGAACATCACTAGCGCTCCAAAGCATCGGGCATCCAGGAGACGTGGATGAGCGCGTCCGTTTTATCCTGCCACTTCAGCTGGCTGATCCAACACCACTTGAGAGAGGACTCCTCACGTACTTGCACGAGGGAATGCTAGCAAAAAAATTAAACAGTTTCATGATTTAAACAAAAATAGTAAAATGGACAAATTCTTGTCAGTTTATCACTGCAACAGGCCACATCCGCAAAATTAGAAAGGCTTTATTTAAACAAGAACCACGGAAAGCAGTATTCTTTTGGTTTTTTTAGTTGAGCCTTTGATGCGCGGAATGACCTAATGCCAACTCTGAGGCTGGCATTAAATTTCCTACGTACCAAGGTTGTGTTAGCTGAATGGTGATTTTCTGCATCGGAGGGTAATAACTAATAGCCTCATCTACATAGCATTTTCATGTGATGAGCACTTTTAGCTATGCGTTTGTTTGGACATGTGTTTAGGGTTTCCCGATCCCCTTACTGCATCTTGAGCTAGCCTCACGCATCTAAAACGGGAGTGTTAAGCTGTGCGCTAGGCTGAACACATATTATTGCATCGGCCGCTAAATTAGTAAGCTGCAATGGTGCAATGTCAGGCAAAGTAGCTCATTAATAGGAAGTTAGCAAAAAACAATCACAAAAGCTTGACTGCCTGGTTTTTACAAAATTCTATACCCCAGTAAGATATAATTCTCAGATTTGCTAAATTTTTTACTGTCAATTTTGCATAAAAATGAGCAAACATAGCAATATTCCATGAGAAAACATATGTTCTCTGCAAGAAATCCCACAGCAAGGCACATTGTTCTTTTCAGGGGGGCATATTTTCAAAAGCTTAGATCTTGCCAGATAATTTTGGAGTTAGCTGGCTAGACCTGAGTTTATGAAAACTTAGCTCAGTAGAGTATCTAAATATAGCTTACTATGTTCATTAACGGCCAGATATTCAGAATTAGCGAGTGCGTAGATTTGTGCCCGCAACCCGGCGCTCACAAATCTACACCCGATTTTATAACATGCACGCGCAGCTGTGCGCATGTTATAAAATCCGGGGTCGGCACGCGCAAGGGGGTGCACACTTGTGCACCTTGCGCACGCCGAGCCCTAGGGGAGCCCAGATGGCTTTCCCCGTTCCCTCCGAGGCTGCTCCCCCCATCTTCTCCTCCCTTCCTCTATCTAACCCAACCCCCCAGCCCTACCTAAATCCCCCCTACCTTTGTTGTCTTATTTACGCCTGCTTCTGGCAGGCATAACTTGCGCACACCGGCCGGCTGCTGGGGCGCGATTGATTCCCCCGGCACGGCCGCCGGATCGGCGCCCCTCCCATGTCCCGTCCCTTTCCCGCCCCTTTTTCAAAGCCCCAGGACATACGCGCGTCCCGGGGTTTGCGCGCATCGCCAAGCCTATGCAAAATAGGCTCAGAGCATGCAGGAGGGGTTTTAAAGGGTTACACGCGTATGTTACGCACGTGACCGTTTGAAAATCCGCCCCTCAGCGAGTATATTTAGACACTTAACATGTGAGCATTCCTGAAGGCATGTTTGGGTTGGGAGCGAGAAATTTATCTGGCTAGTCAGAATTTTCAGCACTAGGTGATCCATTTTCAGCCACTGTCCAGCCAGCAAAGTTGACTGGATAATTGCCCAGCTAACTTTGTCAGGATATTCAGCTGTAAGATGGTGCTGCTGAATATACCCAACTATCTTAGATAGCTGGATAACTTTATCAGCAAACTTTAGGACTGCTCTACAGCACAAACAAGAGTTAGCCAAATAAGTCGTACAGCTAACTAAATATCAGAGTTAGCTGGATAACTTCACCCCAAAATGCCCTCAGAATGCCACCAAGTTATCCCGCTAGCTACTTAGTCAGATAAATTGGATCCAGTCAGCTAGTGGCATTTTCAAAGCCCTTCATTTGATCAAATAAGCCTGAACTCAGCTGGACACATGGCACTCTAGCTGTCTAATTTTAGCTATCACTTTGCAGAGGAATAGCAGTCCTAAATTTAGTCAGCTATGTTATAGCTGTCTGGGTTTAGGACATTTTCAGCTGCAACCTAGCAGGCTTGCCACTGAATATACCTTAACCAAAATAAAAGCTATAGTTATTAGTTACTCAGCATGAGAAATCATGGATGGGTGCATTGGAGAAGGGAGGAGGACTAGCATGGTATATTACAAAACTGAAATGCCCATGCCTCTTGCCTATATCAAGCAGAAGAAATGTCTAACCTGAATGCCTTTGCTTTCTGGGTTGTAAACATTGTGGCATTTTTTTTTTTT